>NC_056733.1:793255252-793410252 GCF_019279795.1 Protopterus annectens | reverse complement strand
GAGCAAAGGAGTTGGTACATGAATAGTTTTCCCAGTTAATGGTGGGGTAGTTGAAATCACCCATTATTAGGGTGTTTGATTGAACCCTAATATTTTCCAGTACATCAAGTAAAGAGGAGTAGGAGTCCTGGGGCATTGTGGGTGATCTGTAGCAAGCTACAATTTGGATTGCAGTTTTGCCCAGAGTTAGTTGCACTTGGATAACCTTGGCTCCATTATGCTGAGCAGCTAGCCTGGAGGTGTAGATATCCTTAATGAATATGGACACACCTCCGCCTATGGTGTTCCGGTCCAGGTTACATGGCCGAAAAGTGTGGTACGAGTTATAGCCTGGTAGTGCAGGGGTGCTCTCTGGAGCCTTGAACCAGGTCTCAGTCACTGCACAGATATCGAATGTTCTCCATTTTAAGGAGTGCCTCGAGTGAGTGCATTTTGAGATTTAGACTTCTAGCATTGAGTAGCATTACCCTCAGTTTTTGCTTGCCTGTTCCTGTTACAGTGGTATATTTGTCATTTGAACCTTGCCTAAAAAAAGTCACTATAGGGGTGGCAAGAACCTTAGCCAATATCCGGAATCCCAGGGGTGACAGGTGCAGGCCATCTCTGGCAAAGCACTGTGGTCTGTTGACCGTGACATCCCAGGCAGACAGATATCAGATCCCTTTAGAATGGCACCAGAAGCTTAGCCAATTGTTGAAGTCAATCATTTTGTCCTTGTACTGTGACATCATTCTGGGTGATGGCAGAATGCTACTCAGGGCTAGGGTCATACCTGCCTGGGCTACAAGATCGCAGAGCTCTTCCATGTCTCTTTTCATGTAGTCTACGGAGGTACGCCTCAGGTCATTCACACCAACATGGACAATAACAGAGTCATATTTGTACTTGTGGAATGACCTGAGTGCGTGGGGTATGTGGCGGATCCTGGCACCCAACAGGCAGCTGACAGTAACCTTCTCCTTGTTTAGCCTGGTGAGTGGGACATCAGTGTGCCTGACTATAGAGTCAACTATGACTAGTGTGTTTGATAAGTTGTTTTGCCTTATTGGCTGTGGTTGAGTGGCACACTGAGTCTGCAGTCTATGTGTCATTTCGGTTGTGTTGGGGGGTAGAGGTTGCTTGCATTTCTGCTTTGGAGGTCTCTGTTGCTTCAGCAGATTATTATTGAGAGCCTCTGCAAATGTTCTTGTGTTTCTATGTGTGGATTTTGGTGGTGTAGATTTAGTGAGACTATGTGATGAGTGTGGTGTGGTGCAAGTGATTACCTTCTCCTCTTGACTGTCAAGTTCAGTCTTGATTGGAGAGAGCTTTACCTCCAGTTTGGCTAGATAAGTGCATCTCTCACAGGTTGTAGTGTTGGGTGGTAGGAGGAGAGGGTTGTCTGTGTACATGACGCAATTTCTACATTGCCCCAAGATGCCCAGATTCATCAGAAAGACAGGAGAGAACACTGGGAGCTGACCCTTGGACATGCCTGAATAAAAAACTATTTTCCTCTAGATAAGTGAGGAAAGTGAGTACAAGAGCTGTTTTTCTCTAAGCAAGTGAGGAAAGTAAGTACCAAAACTGTTTTCCTCTAGGTAATGAGAAAGGTTGAGTGCTGTAGTAATTAGTAGGTTATTTAGTGCTTACAAGTTCTGAACAAGTGCTGATCACGAATAAGCAAATTCAAGTGCTAAAACTATAAATCTGTATCTGGACTAAACTAGTTACAGAAAAGGGGGGAAACAAGTGCAAATGTGAGATTTTAAATCAGAAAGTTGAGAGAGATGGAAAAACTGCCCAAACGGCCATTAACTACAATTTCTGGGCCAGAACCACTCCTTATGTAGTAGATGTTACCTAGTGAACTAAATAACTTGAAACCGATACTCAAAATTGATAAAACAACAAGTAGGCACCAACTATCATCAGGAAAGTACGGACACTTCATATCATTTCAAGTGAACTGTTTATGTGTATATATATTTGTATTGAGCCTTTGTATGTAATTTTTTTATTGACTGTTGTTCATTTGGTTCTTTAAATATTTATTGAAATTTTACATGTGACTTTTAGAAAAGATTATATAATATTGTGAAAATGGGTAGATGGTCATTCTGAAGAAGTTCACGTCTATTAAAGTGAATGAAAGCTTATATGAAGTGTCCGTGCTTTCTTGATGATAGTTGGTGCCTACTTGTTGTTTTATCAATTTTAGGTTACCTAGTGCTTACCACTCCCACTGATAAGCTAGAAGGCTTATTTTATATATATATATATATATATATATATATATATATATATATATATATATATATAGATAGATAGATATGATTATGGTATTGTTAATCAGCATGCCATTTTACTGTATTACATTTCATCAATGCCAGCATATTGACTAGACAATTGAGCAAAAAATAAATAAATAAATTATCACTAAAATTACACAGATCACAAAATGAAAACATACAGCTTCCTTTTGTAATTTGTGAAAAAAAAAAAACACCATAAAACATATTTTGCATAGAAGGGCTTCAGCAGCGAACACTCCCTGATATGGTGGCTCCACCCCAAATATAAGTATACTAACTCCAAAGCCAAAGATGGTGACTAACTCCTGCACTCAAGTGCATTCTACAGCTTTTGTTGGCATAACTTTCAGTCAGCAAGCTGTTCCTATGAGAAACCTGTCAAATATGGTTAACTTGAACTGGACCCTTAGATAATTTATGGCTTCAGCATAACTCAAGTAGACAGAAGATTTTATAAAGAAAAGCATAGACAAAATGACAGTTCAGATCTAATAACCATAAGTATGCTGTAAATTAATAGGTACAACTGTTTATTCATTTAATGCTACTAATGCTGATAATGTGATCAGGTAAACATAGGATCTCACTGGACAGTTATGCGGTCAAAACAAGGAAACAGTCTTTCTTCAGTAGGGTGACCCTTCCCCCATCATGTCATCAGCACACAAGGGCTTGCCTAATGTGAATAAGTAGAGCCTAGGCATTTGCCTTGGACACATAGGCTGGTGGGCCTCCTGGCTGGGGGGCTGCCACAACATTATTTTTAATTAACCAAAAATTAAAATTGCATGTCTTCTTTAACAGCATTCTTCTGTAAGAACACACTCTGCTTCTGTGTCATGAGATATTCCTTTAGTAAAAGGTGTGTGTGTGTGTGTGTGTGTGTGTGTGTGTGTGTGAAATGCCCTAGTTAGGGATGGCAGGTTAGTTAATTAACTTGCTCAGGCTCAAACCCTGTATCTTGGTTACAGGAGACAAGAGCCTGAATCCCCTACACCAACTACCAGACTGTTCAAGGAAGTGTGAGTTTCATTGCATTTTCAAGTAACTGAGAGTTTCAAGGGAAGAGAAGTTTATTATTGCTCATGCTAAGTCTGTTTTCAATGTGCAATTATTTTGTTTGGCAAATGGCTGTCAGTGTTTGTGCTATCAAACCTGAAAGCAATGGTAGTAGCACAATACGTGGCATACCTGCCTTTGGTGCAGAAGATTCTAGGTTCTACTCCCACACAATGTAGATGAATTGCTTATACTAAAATGTACTTTAAAGGAGATGGATGTACTGCACCTGAGTTTGTTCTCCTTTGGATGAGATGCCTAGCAGCTGTGAACCTGTTGTTGGTTTGTCAACCATTCCCTATTGCAGTATTACCAGCGTAGCATTTTTTAATGTAACACAGGCAATTTTTTCTTCAAGGGAAGCAGGCACTGAATTTTAGATGAAATACTGAAATGTAAATTTGTTTGCCAGCAGCAACCGATTCAGTAGTTACAGATCTGTTTAATATGGAACTATTCAGATGATTTTTACTTCTGCAGAAATTGTGCATATTGACTGATATTGGTGGATTGTAATGACAGAAGTTTGAATGTCCTTTTATTGTTGAAATTTAATGAAATGGGTAGTATCGTCATTAGTGATTCTTACATTTGGTTTCATTCCTTCCTGAAAAAAATGTTCAACGCTATAAATTTAAACCACACTCTTAACAAAAGGTGCTGTAGTATACAAATAATATAATTTAATGCAATCAGAAAGGTTAATAAAAGAACATATTCATGTATGCATGGTCCTAAAAATGTATGCAAGAGGTCAGTGGTTTGAAAACGGCCCAAAGGTAAACTTAATCCTTCAATGATCTGATGCATGTTCTTTGAATGTGGATTTCAGTGCTGTTTCAATGAATGTGAGGTTCAAGGGCAGAGAAGCTTACTCTGTCATTGTGAGACTGTATTGTTTTGTTTAGCAAATGGCTATTGTGCTGTAAAATATGAAGTAAAAGTTTTAAATTAAATGCAAATGTCTGTAATCAGAAGAAAATTGATATTGTCAACATCCTGGCAGATAGGTTCAGTGCTAACTTTACCCCCCACCCCACGCCCTAAAGGGCCCATATATGTATACAGGAAGAATGCAGAGTCCCTGTAATCACAACTGCACAGGTAAAAGCTGCACTCTCTAAAGCCAAAAACACAGCATCCATGAGACCAGACAACATCCCAGGCTGCATTTTACATGAACTTCAGAACGAACTGGCTCCCCACCTAAGCACCATGTTCAGTCATAGCCTCACATCAGGCTTTGTGCCCACTGAGTGGTGTACAGCAACAGTTATCCCACTCCACAAAGGGGGAGCCACCACTGATCCCGGGAACTATCACCCTATTAGCCTGACGAGCCTGGTCTGCAAGGCCATGGAACGTATCATCATGGAACTCATAAACAAAGACATTGGTAATCTCCAAACTCTGGATCCCACCCAGTTCGGGTTTGTGAAAGGCAGATCATGCCTTCTGAACCTGATTGACTTCTTTGAGGCAGTCACCAAAGCCGTAGATGAGGGTAAGGTGGTTCACACAGCCTATCTTGACCTCACCAAGGCTTTTGACACCATCACCCATTCTGCAATTATAGATAAACTCACTAAACTAGGTATAAATCCCTATGTCACAAGATGGGTTGTGAACTGGCTCACTGACAGAACCCACACTGTAAAGGTTGCACACTCCAAATCTGACCTCAAACCAGTGACAAGGGGAGTACCACAGGGTTCAGTCCTGGGACCTCTTCTGTTTGGTATCTACTTCTCTGAAGTACAGGCTAACACAGAAGTCCTCTGGCTAATGAAGTCTGCAGATGACTGCAAACTAGCAGCCATAGCAGAGTCCCCAAATGATGTGGAAATCTTACAGAAGGTCCTCGCTGAGACAGATGCCTGGCGTCTGAGCCATGGCCTCAAGCTCAATGCCAAAAAGTGCATTGTCATCCCCTTTGGTAAAAACTCTGTACCCATGAACTACTACATAGAGACAGTCTGCTTAACACCGAATGTGTGATAAGAAACCTTGGGACCCAGGTGGACAGTAGTCTGTCCTTTGATAGTCACAATGCCACAGTAGTCAGGAAGTCCTTCTACGTGGCACACCTCATCATAAAAGGGTTCTCATCCATGAAAAAAGAGGTCATTGTTCCCCTCTACTCGACACTCATTAGACCCATTATAGAGTACAACACCCCTTTTGGAAGGTACCAAACAAGACATCTGCAGCAGCTGGAAAGGCCACAGAAGTACCTCACAAAGAGTATTACTGGCCTCAAACAGATGCCCTACACTGACTGTCTCAAAAAACTCCAGCTTTATTCCATAGCATACCGCCTACTCAGAGGTGCTCTCTGCCTAACATGTAAAGCTATGTCAAACCCAGAGCTATTGGACATGCTCCACCTAAAGAAATCCCAATCCCTCCAAGCTACACGCTCTAGGGACCTAAACCTTGTTACCACAATAAACAGGACATGCTGGAGGGATAGATTCCTGTCCCAGAGACTTCCCATACTCTGGAACAGGCTACCCATCTATGTCAAGCAAAGTTCTTCATTAGCACTTTTCAAGAAAAATCTTGATGAGTGGATGGGAAATAGGAAATATACCTCGGGGATCACTTCTGTGTCTGTGCTCAACAGTGGCACAGGAAAATAACTTTCTTTGGTGGCGTAAGCCAGGGAACCTTGTTGGCTAGGCTTACGTAGGCCCTCAGGCCGATAGCCTAGTACCTACCTATGAACCTATGAATAGTATGCACGTTGACAGATTTGAACAGTGTTTATGGTATTTGGGGATAAATAGCCAAGTAATGGGACACTGAGATGACTAGGGAGGGGGGCTGCTGCTAGGGGGGGGGGGTAGGGATTGCTGCAGGAGGGGCTGCTCTGTGGGGGACCAACCCAATCTGTTACCCTGCTGAGGGCTCCATTTTATCATGATCAGGCTCTGTGAATAAGTAAATTTAGTTCAGAGAATCTGCAGCCTCTAATTTGTAAATTATATGAAGAACTGTACGAGAATCATATGAAAGTCCTGACTTGACAACCAGATAATAAAACATTAAAAATATCAAGAAATAAAGTGCCACACTTCATTAGAGTAACTGAAAATGGTGTGGAACTAGTGTATTTATAGAGATGCTCCAGAAGAAGTTGTTTTTATCACTGTTCCAGAATCAGTTTTTTGTCATCATACAGTGGGAATGGATTATTATTCCATAGCTGTTCAAGGATTAGGTCACATTCACTTGAGACCTACAATCAACCTGTTGTTCCTTTTAAGGAATTTGTTTGCATTCCCATTGGGCATAAGATGAAGTTACTATTAGTAATTCTCACAAATAAAGAACAGCCCATTCTAGATTCCTGTCTGGCAAATAGGCTGATAGCAACCAACACATGGAACAGCCAAACAGTCACAAGATCACATACAAGAGTGGCCAACGTGCAACTCGGGTAGACTTCCTCCTAGTAAGAAAATTGAATTGGGTTAGAATCACAGATTACAAAATAATCCCTTCCCCAGTGAAACAATCAGCTCACAGCATCAACCACTCCTGGCCACAGTTAGCTACAAGCAGTGGTTAGAAAAAAAGCTCTAATGTTAACAGAGACTACGATAAAGACCTGGAAATTAATTGGAGTGAAAGCACAGTAATTTAAGGAAATACTCAGGGCTCTAGCACTTCAAGAAGAGGAGAAAACAAACTCAGTAGAAGACTGTCAGCATCTCAAAACAAAAACATGTGTGAGGACTACAGAACAGGTATGCAGCTGATACCATACCAGGTATGGAAATAAGGTACATAAGGAAAACTGGTGATGGAATGCAGAAATCCAGGAAGTTAGCAAAAGAAAGAATGAGTACAGGAAAAAGTGGGAGATGGAAAAAAATGGACTGGTCTAAGAAGAAATACTGGTTGAGAAACAAAGAATTTAAGAGAGCAGCACCAATAAAGAACAACAAGGTGTCAGAGAAACACTACCAGCTTCTGGGAAGTGACTAAGCTGATGTCTTAAAGAAACTCTATCAGGTTTGAATGAAAAAAAAAAAACACAAAAAAGATAGCAGACACCGTTCTTTAAGGGAAGTAAGCAACAACCTGCTCACCAGTCCACAGGCCATCAAAAGCAGATGGCAGGAGTACTTCCAGCACCTTCTGAATGAATAAAATCCTACAGAAGCTGTACTGCCAATACAAAACATATGATGAGAGGAGAAGAAGAAAGAGAAGCACGGAGGAAAATGAAGCCAGGGAAACAGAAGGCTGAGCTGAGTTCATGACAGATATGATCAAAAGGACGGCTTAGTAAGAGGCTTACAATTTAGCAGTGTAAAGAAAAAGGTGTATCCCATGTGACTGGAGACGAAGCATACTCATGCCACTGTACAAGAACTAAAAAGGACATTCACAACTGTGGGCAGTTCGGAGGTGTCAAACTCCTGTCCCATTGCATTCAAGTTCTGGAGAGGGTGGTTGATAAACGAATAGTGAGAGTAGTAGAAAGTAAGATGGAAGAGGAGCAGTTCAGATTCACATAATGATGCTGCACGACCCACCTGATGACAGACAATTAGCAGAGAAGAAGCTAGAGATGAGGAAACAGTCCAACTGGTCATTCCTAGAATCAGAGAAAGCATATGATAACTACAGAGAAAG
The DNA here is from genome assembly GCF_019279795.1 of Protopterus annectens. NCBI lineage: Eukaryota > Metazoa > Chordata > Ceratodontiformes > Protopteridae > Protopterus > Protopterus annectens. The sequence goes on along the minus strand of NC_056733.1, from coordinate 793,402,252 downwards.
CTAATTTGGGTGGCTCTTCAATGGTTCGAAATCCTGGAAACATTGGTAGAATTAGTGCAAGCTATATACAAGTACCCAATGACACAAATGAGCAGTGTTCCAATTGGGAATAGGTGTGCATCAGGGTTCGGCTCTGAGCCCCCTGCTATTCATTCCGGTGATGGTCTACATTAGAAAAAAAAGGTTTGAGGGAACAGATTGGCAAAAGCTGCTATATGTAGATGATGTGATGCTCCAAGCAGACTCTGAAAAAAAAACGTTTAAGCCAATGATGGTGGGACAGAATGCAAAACTGAAGGGATATGAGATGAAACTGAGTACAGACAAGACTGTTGTCATGGTAACAAATGTGAAAACTTGGAAGAAGCAGGAAAGTGTGATAAATGGGAAGTCTGAGTGAAAAGGTTAAAGCTAGAATCAGAGGGGCTGCAACCAGTTGGCACAGAGTGTCATGTGTTGTGTGTGACAGAAAAATGCCAAGAAAGCTGAAAAATAAGGTGTACAAAACAGTGGTGCATCCGCTGCTTTTGTAAAGTCCAAAAAACCTGGGCAGTGAATGCAGGGCAGTTGAAGAAGCTGGAAGCAATGAAGATGGCGTGCCTGATAAGGGTGGCGGGATGAGCCCTGTGGGGCAGAATTAAAAATGCTGACATCAGAGTAGAAGCCAAAGTAGGTCCAATTACAAAGAAGGTCATAGAGAGCAGATTAAGGTAATTGGGGCACATGCAGGAAAACTGAAAAACAATCTATTGAAGAGGATTTGGGAGGCACAGAGAAAGAAGGCAAGAGAAATGAAGGCATCCAGCAAAGAGATAGATGGATTATGTGTGAGTAGACCTGTGACAGTCTGGCACAACTGTAGAAGAAGGTAAGACAGTGGCATTGAATTGAGAGAGGTGGCAACAGTTCATGCAGTACTCCAACCGCATGAGAGAAAAATGGGGAAAAATGGGGTCAGTGATGATTAGTAATTATCAAAACTGTCTAAATACTATCACTCTTGAATCAGTTCACATGCATTGCTGTATTCAGGAACGAAGGTGTTATCAATATTTAATTTAAATTCATCATCACCAATTCTACCAAAACATTCACAAAAAAAAAAAAAATCACAGGTTAGTTACCTAAGGTCACTGATCGAACAGTTGACCTTGCCCTGAGATGCAGCGATGGAGCTCATTATAATCATTTTTGGGAGGTAAGGGGTCAAAACCCCCCTCTCCATGTCATGTCGGGGGGGCTGGTTAGAGGCTTATTCAACACAATGTATACAATGTGTTGTCCTTTTTTCAAAAGTTGTATTTAATACATCCATTTAGTCCAGTTTTAAATAACAGTGCTTTTAGTCAATTGTTTAAAACCCCCTGCTATCTGTTCAGTAAGTCAGTCAGTGAAATGTAGCCAAGAAAATGTATTGTCTACATTGCTATGTGTATATTATATGTAGGTGTGTATTTCTTATTGCCTGTGTTTTTCTCCAGCTCTCTTTAAATTTCACAATATCCCTGTCCACTTGGCAGTGTTAGACAATGCAATTCCGGTGGTTAACCACCCTGTCACCAGATCAGTGCTGACACCTACAGGTTTTAAAACACATACAGTTAATCATATCATATCCTTTCCTAAAGGTGCTTACAGCTGACATTTAATCTATCACATTCCCTAAAGAAGCAATCCTCAAAGGCCAAATTCACATAGACCTTTCCTGCCCCCCCCCCCCCAACATCTTTAGTGCAAGGAGCGTCACCGGATCTGTAAGATTAGTTTGTGAATACACTGCTCTGTGAATCACTTGGCACTAGATCTCAGAAATCTAACTGTCAGTGCATCTCTGGTATCAGCTTGTACTGCAGTTCCTGTTTGTTTACATTTTGCCATCACTGCTGCAAGATTATGTTCTTGGAATAATGCTTCGCCTCACAGGTCACGGTTTATTAAAGCCAGCTTCTTTTGAGCAGATTTCTTAAATAGCTTGCTGTTAAAGATCACCACTCCTGTTTAGTTTGAATTAAAAAGGGCATATTAAGAGTATGGTTTTAGAGACATTTAAAATGTTCAAATAAGAAAAGTCTGTTAAATGTGCAGTTTTGGAAAAATTTAACATTTTCTTCTTCCCACCTCACTTTCCACTTACAGTATAATCTGCAGAGCCGTACCTGCTCTGTATGTGCATACCTTCTGGGAGAGAAGGTCAGCATAACTAACAAACTCATCACACAGAAATTGTTACAAGATCTGATTACTGCTACTGCAAGGCATTGTCTGGTGGAATGCTAGCACTTAAGCATGGGTGTAGATGGATAGACCTCTGGACACAGGATGGCAGGTGTGAGGCTGCAACACCACCTTCCGTATAGTTCATTAGTAAAATGACACACAGGTAATGCACAGGGAAAGGAATCTGAGTAAGGTTTTAGGATTAATAAGATTAAAATGAGCATTAATTGAGGAGGAAATGTGATCAAAATGCATAATTTGCAAGTCTGTACAGTTTTTATCTGACTGTGTCACTAAGACAGGCATTATGCACTGAATGGGGCCTACGCAGGGATTGAATTACAATTCTGTTCAACTGATACAATAATGGCAAGCAGTTGTTCTATGACTTATGAATAATTAAATGCCTCCTGACTGAAGGGCTGACAAACACATAAACCAACAGATTATTAAGTGTCATCTCTGTTATCTGTTCTCCAAAAGTTAGACCTGGAAAATTGTTCCAGATATATTTTAATACCGATTCCAAGCTCTTCAAGCAGTGTTAAACATTTATAGCCAAATATAATTTAATATACAAAGGTGATTTTAATAATTCCCATGGAGCTTAAACCTTAAAAAAACACTGCAGTTTCAAAGAAAATTTTAATTGAAAAAAACAAATGCAACAGTGTAGGAGAGTTATCATTTCTGTCATCAGCCAGTAGCTCTACTTTAGCAGAGACGAAAGGAATATTGATTGCAGTCCCTGATATTGGCAGAGCATATTGCAGGATATAAATTGCAGGCATCCTTCTCTCTCTTGTTTGAAATCTGTTCTCGAGTGACAGCATTGCCATCTCATTAGCAGCTGACAAACTGCCTGACGCAAAGAGCAGTGGAGAGACATATTAAAATTAAAGTTCAGAAGGATGCCATAAAAGAAAAATCACTTTGAGGGGGTGGACTTCAGTGCCCTTAAATTCTTTGCAGTTCTTCAATCCAGTGTTTGGCTAAGAACTTAATACCTGATCCTAAGTAAAGTGCTATCCAAAGACATTTTATTCCAAAATGCCACTTGCCCCTTGAGTGACTTGAACAGGAATCCATATGGACTTGGTATATTGACTGATACACATCACAAGCAGTCTGGTGTTTTCATCCTTCTCTTGTACAGCCCTCCCACCTCTGGTAATGTTGGCATGTCAGGAGTCTAAATGGGCACATCCGCATATGAGAACACGAGTGTAAGACTGCAGGTACAAAGCTGGAAGGCTCAAGTGAGATCAGAGGAACTTTTTTCACAGAAAGTGTGGTTGAAAGGAATATGTTTCCTGCAGAGGTCGCAGCATCAGAAGAGTGAGAAGAACAGGGAATGCATGGAACAGGCATGCAGTATTTCTTAGATTACATGGAAAAAATCAGGAATATGTTTTATTAAGTAGGATGAACAATGTATCACAAAAGCGGAAAAGTAGGCTGACAGGATGAGACAAGGTGTGGTAATTTGTAGTTACAATGTACATTTCTTTGTTTAGTGACAGGTTTCCTGTGCAGACACAGTCTCTTTTAGAGATTCACTCCTATGGACTGATTTGTGGGCCACATTTGTAGTAAGTGTTCAAGTACCTGCTTTGTGAGTTAGTGCATGCAACTGTTACAGCATTCTCTACCATAGACCACTTCAATCCCTGCACTCATGTTACTTTGTCACACAGGAACAGGGGCTGCTATGAAGTAAGATTGTGCTGCTCAGGCTTTAATACAGCCACCTTTGAGATTTATCAATGGCCTTATGATATGTATGCATTGGTGAACATTCTTAGCTCATTAACATATGGTCTTGGGATTTTAGGAACAGCTGGGAAGTCTGGCTGCTATTGAGCATTCAAAGTCAAACAATGTTTGGAAGTTTTTTATGAATTTGCATTGAATTAGAAAATGCATATGCTTGATTTGTGTGCAAAAAGCATCTATTTGTATTTTCTCTGAGCAATGGCCACATAAAATATTAAGTTCACTCAAATGTCCATTTGGAATTTCATGCACTCGATCCAACATGCTCAACCTTTTGTTAGGGGAAAGACGTTAGAACCTGGTGGTCTTTTGAAGAGAAAATATTCATTAAAAGTCAGTATTGACTTGGTGATGGTCACTGTTGATGTGATATCCTAACCCATATAGAAAACTGGGAAAAGGAGGATAGTGATGATTGAGAGTTTGGTTCTCATAACACATTTATTATGATCCTTTCTCCTTCACAGGTGGTCTAAGTGAAATATTAAGCTGTAGCAGGGCACGTGTGTTTGTGTCTGTGTCATATTATCCACTTTAAAATCAGTAATTCAGTTTTGTGGGCTCCACATTTTAGCTCTAGGTGATTTGGTCACACTTATTTATATTAATCTGATACCTTGATCCCAGGTAAAAATGAGAAAAGGAGATTGAAGACAAAAATGAGAACTTTCTTGCTGCATAACTTACAGCAAGTAATATAGCTTCTCAGGTAATCTAATGCAACAATCCACATAACTGGGTAAACTCAATAGTTCTGTAGAATTGATATGCTGTGGATCACTTGAATTTGCTGTAAGACAGTATCATCTTCCCCTGTTCCTGTACCCAATGTTTTTGTCCATACCTGTCCTTGAAGCATGGACAACTCTTTCATTGCTGCTGTTGGTTCACCATGGATTGCCTGTGCTTCCATAACCATGGCTGCTTGTGCTCATTTGTGTTCCTTTTTCCTGCTGCACTTGAGTGCCTCACATTTGCCTCCACCCTCACCAGGTTTTCTGACTTTATTGATGTTCCCTTTTTCTATCCCTTCACCCTCTGTCCTGCTGCCTCACCTCCTACCCAGTTTTGAAATGTAGTCTGTCATTCATACAACTTAGGAAGTCCACTGTAGCCCAAATGGACACAGCAAACTGCAGTCCTGGACTAATTTCTGTATTTACCTACCCAAGTTAGTTTTTCCTTTCTTTCCCATAAGGCTGTTTTCTTGAATTCTTTTCTCCATTCATTCATTTATTGATTGATACTCGTTAATTTTAGTAGTCACAAGCGTCTCTTTGCATGAGTAACCCTAGAGTAATGTCTGGGCTGCTTAGGTGACTTGCTGACAGTTATACCTTAGGTAAATGAAGAATGTAGGGATCAAACCCAGGATTACAGGATGAAGTCCGTTAACAGCTCATAGCCTTAAGTCTTCCTTGCTAAACTGCCAGATGTAGATCCTGATTCTGCTCCAGAGAACCAAAGTTCATCTCCTTTTTTGTACCTAACTTTGGCTTTTCTGACTATGAAAACTGAGCTAGCTCAGACCTGTGCTACAAGAAGGTCCCAGATCCTAGATTCGAAAATGGGATAAGGTCCAGGATATGAGCCAGCATATACCCTCTCCAGTGCAGCCATTTATTCATTCCTCCAATTCTAGCATGGAATCCTTTCAAACACCTGGGATGAAAACCTGTGCTATGCTTTGATGTCTAAAGCCAAGGTTCTGACCTGAAAACCATGCCAACACCTTGTACTTAAAGTTGTGCTAAGAAGTATTTCTCAAGCCTTACTAACTTCTTACATGAGCATGAAGTTATGACTACTTGCCAACTTTAGACATGGTCACAAACACTATCACCTCAAGGCCAGTGTGCTAAAGAAATATTAATGGAATAAGTGTATGTTAAAAGATAAGATGGAGGCAATGTCCCCTCAATACAGGGCTGTAACCCCAATCACTATAGCTGTCTTTAAGGTCACCAAATTTTGGGAGTAAATTGTAATCCTTTTTGCAGATACCATTGTGGTTTATTCTTCTTGACTGAACCAGCTACAACAAGATTATCTAGTCAAGATTGTATAAAGAATATTCCGCCTCTTGAATTCAGGCATGGAACATTTAAGATGTGGTACTCAATTTCTCGATTCTAATATATATGAAGTCCATTGGTTCTGATTAAGGAGTTAATGCCCTCTGTTTTCCAAAAGCATCATAGTAACCTGCATATCTTTCAAACTTTTACTCTTGCATTTCTGTAATTTGCTTACCTTAAACTACAGCAGTTCTAATATATACTTCCTTTGCATTTTACTGTCTTAATACACCTTGATAAACACATATGTATTATATAGATAATGTGTGTGTGTGTGTGTGTGTGTGTGTGTGTGTGTGTGTGTGTGTGTGTGTGTGTGTGTGTGTAAATGCTGGATTTCGAATGGCAATGATCTGTAATCCACAGACTTTAGTGTCATTTTTCTGTACTGGGCAGTCCAATTAGACTGCAGAATCTTCAGTGAAATTTAAATGAAACTCTGATGGTTTTAAAATGACGCACTTTCTGTACTGTTTAACATCACCCTTCTGCAGAGTAAGGGTACATCTTAGTACATCTAGACATGATAGTAACAGGGAGAATCGATAAGTACAGGTAGGGATTCCTCAAGGGCAGCTCCTAATGATATATCAGAAATCTCCGGAAATGGTCGTGTCGAAGCTTTCCATGCTGCTACTCAGTGAATCTGTTCTCACTGTCAGTATCACAGACTGTACCACGTCTACGACTGTAGTTCCCATTTAATCTGCATGCCTCCTTACAGACCAGTCATTACCCAAGCACAATGTATTGTTCGTTGGTACTGGCCTAGTACAAGCTATACTTATTTCAGTATCTCATTTAGGATCAGAACTGCACTTCTAAATATAGAGTTTATCTCCAGGTAGAAAGGTCTCAGCTTCAGATTTTATCAGATATCTTTCTCTTAGTCTTTTTTTTCTTTTAATTTTTCTTTTAAATCTTGTAGAAGAAAATTGGTTGTGGACCTTGGCCCTCATGGCATAATTATTTATGCAAGAAAGAAATGTTATCACCTGAGTTGTAGTTCTGCTTTTAAGCAAGAACATTGGTAGTTTTCTTTGCATATTCTTACCTTTTCATTTTCATGTGCCTTTCTTCAAAGTCTGCATAGCCCTCAGAGCCAGGCCATTGCTGGGTGGGAGCTGTATGTCTGACCAGGGAGTCAGATACCTTATGATGGGTAGCTCTGCACAAATACTTATCTGATTGGCAAAGCTGTGAAAAACACATAAAGCAGGATAGGCAAGGCTTTGCTTTAGGGGTGAATAGTCTCTTTCTCTCCATGGTGTAGCTACCTTTAAGTTAATTATTTTAAATATGAGTGACTGGAGCAAAGGACCCTGCATGGAGTGTGGAAGGCTCTGCCCAGCAAAAACGGACAATTTTGTGCAAATCTCAGTTTGTACTATTAGCTTGTTGGAAATGACATTCATGTAGCTGTCTCTGCACTCAACCTACATCTATCTAACTGACTTTGCCTTCAAAAGTTTTTAAATTCAGTGCTAACAAGACAAGATCTGTTTGCAAAAAATGAACATTTATGGAATACAAAACATATAGTATGTGGTTGAAACAAATGACTCTCACTCATTCGTTTGGTGATGGAACTGACAAGCATTTTTATTTATTTCATTCTTTGGATATGGCTACACACTTCAGGAAACAATCTGACATAATATCATGCATAAATCTAGAAGGGTGCACTCACCTGTCAGATTTTCTCTGTTCTTATAATAAAATCAGACCAGTTGTTATTAAAAGGTGATTGATAATATTTCCATCAATAAGGTTTTAACTTACCTCCTCTCTAATTGTACATTAGCTGCAAATGAAAAATAAAGCTCAAATCTCACATTTCAGCAGGTGCTCGAGTCTGAGAGCTTACAGCTGCCTTTACTTTTGGCTGTCCTGAATTTTAATAATCTACTGCTTAATCGCTGGTCCCCCTTGGGAGATGGGGTCTTATTTCTAGAATTTGCAAAACCATCTTACAGCATTATACTTTCCGGCGGCTGGAAATGTCTTCTGACTCATGACTGTTACATTTTGCAGATCACTAAATTGTTAAGATGAAAGAAAATATTCATCTGTTATATTCATATACATTTGCCTCACTAGCAGCCCCTCCACCTTTAAAACTCTGCTCGATTCCCACCTAACATCTCTCTGGGAATGTTCATGTTCCCATCCTGCATAACGTCCCCAGTAGCTACCTTACTCTCTACCCCCTCTCCCTTTCTCCTTTTTATCCTAACTCAACTATCTACATCCGCATTTCCTCTTTCTCTCTTCTTCCCCTAACTCATCTCTCCCTTACCTCATTTAAACCTATATATCCCCCCACTGTTCATATTTCCTCTGTTGGAACATATATATTTGCAAATAGCTACTTATAGTGTAACTGACTTGTAAATACCTACTTATTTTTGTAATAGACCTAACATCTATTTTAGCAATGATAGGGTCTATATATTTGTAAACTTTTACTAATGTATATAATATCTGTTTTTTCATTGTCTAAGTTGTATCATGAAATACTTTTTCATGTACTCTTTTTGTATTATAACAACCTGTTATTTTATACATTGTATCTATAGAGCTTTTCTCCCGAGGACTCCATTCAAGATGGGCTCTTTCGGCCCAATGGACCATCCTGGCAAACAAACTTCAAATAAATAAATACATATTGGTAAATGTGCCTGTTATATGCTACATGTACATGTATAGTGAAAATGCATATTTTTGTATAGCAATTAAACATCTAAGTGTGTCATTACTGTACTTACTCATGCAACTCTGCCTTCACATAGGCAGGCCTGGGTATGAGCCGTGGAATCTTCTCTTCTGTCTCTGTGTTATTGCATTCAAGTTTAAGACATAACAGTTTACAGTCAGTGTAAGGTCATTAACATGATCAGGGAATAAACTTTATAAATTTTCATCTCACTTTAACATACATATAGCTAGGTATAATTATTTTCTTTTTAAACAACTTTTTTATCAGAAATTAACATATCCATTTCTCATTTGTATTTTCTTCATAATATCCCTCATCTAAGAGCTGATTACTTAAAAAATCCTACTCTTTAGAATAGCAGTACTACCTAGATTTGAACCCATAATGTGAAAGTTTGTTTCGACATACTATGCCTTTGTATTAGTTTTTTTTATTAGTTAATTCTGAAGTAGAGAAATTCATAACATGTATAGTATGGCCATCTACCAGAAATAGAAAATATTTTTTTCAAGGAATGAACAAGCATAATCCACATGCAGTCAGACCACGGCATTTCAGACCACTGCCACAGATATGTGTAAATTTACTGTTTTTAATAGTGATAACATACCTTTGCATCCCTTTTTATATCCTGGCCCCTGCCAATTCACCATATGTATGATATACAGCATGCAGCAGTGTTTCAACAAACTTTTCTATTGTCAGCTATCGTAGAAAACAGTATCGCAAAGGTAGGGAGTTGTGTGCAGTAATTCTTTTGTGCATTTATGGTAGAGAGTTGGACTGATCACACAAAATGATTTGTTGATAAGCATGCCTATGTGGCTAAATGTTAATGAAGCATTCTGGGGGAGTGGGCTATGCTAATTAGCCATGTGATCTCACTGGAAATGACAGGTAAATGCCAGTGAGTTTAGTTGATAGGTAGTAGACAGTTTTATATGCTTGCCTGCATGTGTGTGACTGCATATATGAGTGTATGGTTTACCTTTGAAAGGTTGAAAATCAACCTACCGAACGGCCCTTTGTGCAAACCGAAATGACGAAAATCGTCAGTCCGATCTGCACCGAAGTTCGAAAATCAGCAAATCGAAAACCAGATTAAATGATTTTAATACTTCAATTCGAAAGACATAGTGTAATGCAGGGGGGCAAGCCCCCCTGCACCCCCCATGTGGGGGGGCTGCACCACCACACCCCCTACTTTATTATTCTAACTCTGAGGTCGCACTACAGTGGAGAAAGGGTCCACTTCCCGATCCTCACTATAGTGCAACTCACACCAAAAATGCTGAATCTGCAATGAGCGAACATTACTGTGCATTCGCTCATTGCACATTCAATGCATTTTGTTTTCGGCCTTCTGAGAACTTGAAAAAGTCCTTTTAGACTTTTGAATTTCACACATGTGCATTACGCACATGTAAAGGTAAACCGAGTGTATGTAGAGGGATGAGTGACTTTGTCTGCTTCTGTGTATGTATGTGTGACTGTGTGTCTGCCTGGGAAGTTGCAGTAGGGGTATTAGTTCAGGGATAGATAGGGTTAAGTGTGTGTGTGTGTATGTGTGTTTGTGTCTGTATGTCTGTGTGTCAATGTGTATAGGTGTATAAGTGACTGGATATGTGCATCTGTAAATCTGCGTGTGTGTGTTTTGTGGGTAACTCCAGTAGTCTGATAAGCAAATATTGCTATATGGGAAGGGACTCTAGTTATATGGACAACTATATGGATATATTACTATATCAATTAAAAAGTTAATGGCATGGCAGTTTTTCAGCATGAAAGATGTATAGGCCAGGGAAACACTAGACACCAGGGAAAAACTTTAAATATGACAAAGCAGAAAAGGCTTCAAACCTTGTACCATCAGCACAGAAAGTAACACTTTATCCCCGTGTGCTAACACTAGGCATCAGGTAAGAAGAGATCAAGTATGCTAACTTAAAAAAAAACATAAGAGGGAAAAAGCTTCATACCCTGTAATCCTGGTAGAGAGCATGCCATTAACACTGCATTAGCTCTCCATGCTAAAGAGCAGCGCTTGTGTTTTGAGTATGTATTTTTATAAATAAGCAGTATGAATTTATATTGCCTGGTATTATTGACTGACTGTAATGGTCCATCATTTAAAGGGACAAGGTAGATATAGGGCAAAATCAGGGAATTTCTGTAAAATCAGGGACAGATGAGAGTAATGACTATGCATTTGTGTGTGAAGGGGGGCTGGTGTACCTTTAAATGGCCATGTTTAAAACTTCTGGACAAAGCCAAGAGGAACACTAGATGATACAAGTGATACTTTTTAAATAGTAAATATCCAAGTCACTTACAAAGTTAATACAACAACAAGTGTAGCACTATGACACACTTACTGAATATGGTGAAGAATGAAGCTGTAATGCCAGGCATTATTGACCGACTTTAATCATCTGTGATTTATAAGGGGCAAGGGAGTGCCTGTCCTAATGTAATGCATGGGCCTTCAGTGGTGATTACTGCAGGAAAGTGCCAAGTAGCACTAACTAACTAGCTGTAACACCATGCAACTGACAGACATCCAGATTAGCTGATAATGAGGTATTTATTCACTGTTGCCAATCACTTCACTGATTCACATTATCTGTGATCACAGAAAAAAACACTTTTGGCCAACATTCTTACTGATGGGTGTGGGATTCTTTCTGAATCCTGGAGTATGTTGCCATTTTGGGTTTTAGTCCACTTTCTATATTGACAATGCTTCCAGTATCAGCCTCATAAGTCATAGGTTCTTATTCCGATAAGCTCTTAGTATATTTCCAGTTTTATGACGGACGTGCATTCGTCCTGCTTGTTTTTACAGTTGGTGACTGCATGTTTCCCTAACATATTGGTAGCTTGCATTGTTTTTCCTGCTTTCTTTCCTCTTGAGTACATTATTTCTATTTATCTGTTCTTATTTACTGTGTCTCTGCTGTTTGCCATACCTTTACATATCTGTTTGCTGCTTCAAATATCAAATAAGTCTTTAAGGCATTTGGAAATGCCAAATTAGTTTCTGATGACAGCTCTCTGATTCAATGCACAAACTTTTCTGTCACCATTTGCTATCAAATGGACCACTGGGCGAATTTCAGTATCATCTTTTTGGTGTCCCCAAGGCTTCTGACACTGTGAAACACAAAACCCTAATATATTAAGGAACTGTATTGGGCCCCACCTAATACACTAGGGAGCTGTATTGGGCCCCACCTAATACACTAGGGAGCTGTATTGGGCCCCACCTAATAAACTAGGGAGCTATACTGGGCCCCACCTAATACACACTAGTGGGAGGTGTATTGGGTCCCACATAATACACTAAGGAACTGTATTTGGCCCCACCTAATACATTACAGAGCTGTATTGAACCCCACCTAATACACTAAGAAGCTCTATTGGGCCCCCACCTAATACATAAGAGAACTATATTGTCCCTCACCTAATACACTAAGGGGGGCTGTATTGGCCCCAACCTATTACACTAGGGAGATGTATTTGACCCCACCTAATACACCGGAGAGCTGATTTGTGTCCAACCTAATAGACTAGGGAATTTTATTTGACCCCACCTAATACACTAGAGAGCTGTATTGGCCCCCACCTAATACACTAGGGAGATGTATTGGGCCCCACCTAATACACTAGGAAACTGTATTTGACCCCACCTAATACACTGGACAGCTGTATTGTGCCCTACCTAATACATTAGAGAATTGTATTTGACCCCACCTAATACACTAGAGAGCTGTATTGGACCCCACCTAATACATTAGGAAGCTGTACTGGGCCTCATCTAATACACAAGGGAGTTGTATTAGGTTCCTCCTCTTCATAGTTTTTATAAATCAAGGATCAGAACACAATTGTAAATCTGGATGCATATGGTACAGAGATGACTCTACCATCTTTATCTCTTTCTTGCATCCCTACCTTAGTTACAGCCAAACTACTAGGTGCCTTTCATAAAACTGAGCTGTATCTACTGATTTCTCTAGCATATCTCAACAAAAGTAAAATGAAATGAATAATCTTCTAGACTTATCACTCAGCTTGAGAGGCCTCAGAAAGTCACAGCTAAAAAGGTTGGTGGCCTCAAAAGTGCTAGTTATCAGTGCAGATTGGCAGCCATCTCTTCTTGTACTCAGCCTCTTATAGATCCCTATTTGGAGATCTGTGTCTAGCCTTTCAAGACATGAAAAATCCAATCTTGTCTGACCTCTCTCACAGAAAAGAAAATGGTGCCTCATATAACTGGTAAAAGGAACCAAGCCTTCATCAATGGATAGACATATTGGCATGATAGCTAGTTTAATTTTCCAATGTTTTCCTCACTTCTGAAACAAACTTCCATTACTTGCCAAGCTGAATAGCACCCTTGTCACCTATGAAGTTGGATGGGCAGCCTCTAAATGTCAGCCAGCCCATACTGCACCGCCATCTTTGAGGCTAGAAGGAACTTTTGAATAGGTGTGGTTTGGCTTGGCCTGTAATGATCTGCAGACTGACTGACAAGCACTTGCCTATGAACCCTAAAACTATTTCTGCAACAATGACAGTGATCTGTGAAACTCAACTACAACAGCAGGATGGTTTGGTGTGACAGGTATATCTCACAGAGGACACCGTTTTTGTGGAACAGACTCCCCATCCACTAAAACAAAGTTTTCCCTGTCCATTTCCAACAGCAAATTACATCTGCAGATGGGAAACAGAAAATTTACTGTATGACTACACCCTGTACGAGGCAGCTCCTAAATGCTTTATCCCATGCATGGGTCACTTCACATTACCTATGGTATGAGCACAGTTATTTTCATTAGGGGTAATTTACTGACATTTGATTACTGGGAAAGTCTGACTTGAGTGGAAGCCCATTTTCAACGGAGGCCCGTAGAGAAAAGCTCCAGACTATTACAAGACATTTTAAGAACAATAATTTTACAGTCTTCAAAAATAAAACAAAACCATCTACAGTTTAAATAATTATAACAAATTAGACATAATATAAAAACATTGGTTAAGAATTGATGCAAGGTATATGACAATCACTTAATATTTAGAGAAATTTTAGGCAGTTTGTAGAGAAATATGTAATTATTGACTATAGAATGGGTAAGGCCACTCTAACCAAATGGGGTAAGTTATTTTGAGCACAAACGAGGAAACTGACTAGGCTTAAATGGCCTGATAGTGCTTACCTATGAACTACCCTGGGTAATCATCACCTCAGCAGCCTTACATCACCCAGCCTTCCAGTCCTAATCCCAGATCAAGCATTACAATGCTGTGGTGTTATTGGTATCACTTAAATCACTCACCCAAAACAGAGTAGCAATATGTTGACAGCACATGCGAAAGAACAGGAAGAAAATATTTTATTATATTTTATAATTATGGATTTTGTATATGTGGCAGTAATTTCTTCCTCCTTATGTTATTACCAATGAAAGCTTAAGGCTCAGAATTTACATTCATGAACATTTCATTTCTGCAACATTATTTTTATTTATTTTATTATTTATTTTACATTTGTTGACCGGGCTAGTCTAACTGGATACATGTCCATTTTCATTAGAGGCCCGGGGAGAAAAGCTCCAATGAAATATTACATGGTTATACAGCAATAAGCAATACATGATTAGAATTAATAAAACAAGGTTAGTTATTATGTACAACTATGATAGGAGCAAACAGAGAGAAATATAAAAGTCTAAAACAAAGAAATTATAAAAAAATTCTTTTTTTTTTTTTTTTTTTGTGGTCATACTGTGCATAAGAGATAACTTTCTTTACATAGATATAATGTAAAGGAAAGTTGTTAGGGTAAAGGGTGAGAAAAGAGACAGAGTAAGGGGATGGTTAATCTGGGTTGGTACAGGGGCAAAGCCATTGGGGGTATGAACCAGTAGTTTGTTAGAGGAGCATAGCTGTTTCATGTTATTGTAATGTGCTACAAGGTTAGAGAGTATTGGTATTTTACTTGGTTGGTAAAGGACTTTTGTGAGCTATTAAGAGCTGTTGAAGTATTAATTTGTTAGGAAATTCTAGCCATCCTAGTTGTCTTAGGTTCAGGCAATGGTGAGTACGAAACTGGGATCCTGTAGCAAATCTAGCAATATTGTAGTAAGATGTAGCAAGTTTCTTAAGGTTGCTTTTGGAGAGATTAGTATAGATGGGGGAGGCATATAGAAGAGTTGAGATAAGGTGAGATCTAGCTAAGATGGTTCTTGTTTCCTGTGTAAGGAAGGGTTTAATTCTGTAAAGGGAACCAATTTTTTTGTTAACTACTTTTATTGTGTTGTTCATCTGTGAGTCAAAGCTTAGATTATTGTCAATTATTATTCCTAGTAATTTTGTAGTTGAGTCAGGAGAAATGAGAGTGCAATCAGTTGATGTGAGAGAGAAATTAAGTGGTGTACATTTACAGGAAGGTGAGAACAGTAACAGTTTGGTTTTCTTGGGGTTGAGGAGAAGGCAACGATCAGAGAACTATTTTTCAATTGTAGAAAAGGCTTTTTGGGTAAGGGACTGAAATTCAATTTGAAAAGTAGCAGTGCAGATAATAGTAGAATCATCTGCATATTGTATGCAGGTGGCGTTAGGGATAGCTGATTGGAGGTCATTGATAAAGATTGAAAATAAGAGGGGGCTAGGATAGAGCCTTGGGGTACTCCTAAAGAGGTAGGAAGGAGATTAAATATTGAATTTTCCAAAGCACTGCCTGCTGTCAGTTATCTAGGTAGGATGTAAACCATGTTAAAGAAGGGGTGTCAAGTGAGAGGGATTTTAGTATGTGCAGGAGGAGTTTATGATTAACCATGTCGAAAGCTTTAGATAAGTCAATGAAGATTGAAGATGTTAGATAATTATTGTTGCGGTTGTGGTTGATGGTGTTGGTAAAGGAGAGTAAGGCAGTAGTAGTACTGTGGGAAGGTCTGAATCCATGCCGGCAGTTAGCAAGTAGATTGTTTTGGAGGAGGTGATTAAGAAGTTGTTTGTGGATACATTTGTCCAAAATTTTAGCTAGGGGTGATAGTAGTGCTATTGGGCGATAGTTTGAAGGGTCTTTACAGTTCCCCCCTTTGTGTAGTGGGATAATGTGAGATATCTTCCAGATAGAAGGGAAGATTCCTTCGTTAATAGATCTATTTATCAGAATAGAAATAGGGTAAGCGATGGCTTTGGCTCCAGTTTGCAAAAATTCAGCAGGAAGTTTGTCTGCAGAGGGAGTGGAAGGTTTTAGTTTTTGAAGGAGAGATAAGACAAAGGATGTAGACATAGGTTGTAATTGAAAATTAGGTGGAGTATTTCCAGTAGGTAAAAATAGTTTAGTGGTGTCAGGGGATAGGTGACTAGCAAGAGTTTGGATGGTATTAGTGAAGAAGAAATTGAAGTCATTGACAATTTGTGTGGGGTTGTCTGGGTTATAATCCTGAGGGTTTGGTGTTGTAGACTGGCTTGGGGATAGGAGATTATTAATGCTGGCACAGAATTTTTTAGGATCATTTTTGGAGTTTTGTTGAAATTGAAGGTAGTAGTTCTTTTTGTCTGTCATGATGGCTTTTTTTGTATTATTCCTAAGCTCTTTGAAGTATTGGTGGTCTAATCGTTTTTTTGTGGTACGCCATTTTGCCCAGGATTTGTTTCTGAGAATAATTTTTTGCCTAGTAGTGTTGGTCAGCCAGGGAGCTGCTTTAGCTTTGGTTCTAATAGTACGACTTACATGAATATAAATCATGACTCTGTACTGTATAAACATTTAATTGAAGCAGAACACGAGGTCTGTATTGAACAGCAAGTTTCTAAAAATGGTTGGAAGATCAGTTTTAGCTAGAAATCCATCATACTAAAGCATGATGGCAGCTTTAACAGAACCACAGTACTGACAAATGTAATCTGTTACTTGAAAACGTTGATCCAAGGAAAAGTCAATTTGTAAGATTTAAGATGGTCGAATTGAGCTTGAATTTGATTGGTGTATTCTATAATGTGTACATAATGCTTGTTTGTACTATTTTTGTACTGAAGGGCATATGAGCCTGAAACGTAGTCATTTCATTTTTTTATATAATTAACATTATTCCTGAATATAGTTAGATGAGTTTTTTGGCAACATTGACACTTGTGGATTAATTTATGTACCTGCTTTTCCAAAACACTGTGATCGTGTCTAATAATTAATTCCCCAGATTCCTAGGACAAGAACAGATTCCTGTCAAATAAGATCCCACACCACATTTTTTGTAAAACTACACTTTATTGACTCTTTTAACTAACAGATTTTAAATTAAATATTTTTTTTATATGACATGGAAAAATAACCATTTTCACTGTTTGAATCATTTTCCTTTGCTGTATCCTTTATTTATTCAAAACTGTTATCAACTTTCTGAAAGACTAATCCTTATTTTCTATTTCTGTTTGAGTGTAACCCAGCCACCCTGAGCCAAAACTGTATTGAGTAAACTTTTTATATCTTACAGGAATGTCTGATGCATTTGCATAAACTTTCTTTATGGGAACACTTACCTCACAACCACCACTACACCAATCCTACCTTTGTTGAAAAATCTTCCTCTTAAGGTATAACATTAGTCACTAGACTAAATTATGACAAGCTGTTCTGTCATACATTTAACATACAAATTGCAATAAATGCTACATGTTAAGAACCTAATAAACAATGTCCTCAACACAGGAAAATCATCAAACATTTTAATCACAAAAGAATGAGCTCTTTTGTTCTCCAAGGTATATAGGATTTCATCATATAATAGTTTCAAGTACATACAACCCATTTAAATACTATCAACATTCGTATGACCAACAATATGGCCAATAAAAAAAAAAATCAATAAAGACCTAATAAAAATAGTTATAACTTCAGTTGTAACACCCCTTTTATTGACTTCATGGCATTTAGTCCTGGCAGGATATTGCATTAAGCTTAATCTGCCAATACAACTCTTTAGTTACAATAATTGCCCTCTAACAGCCACCCTGAGTGGGGGTGTTACAACTGAAGTCTATGTATAGTTAAATGACCTTTCATTACTGTGTTTGTTAGTTTCTGTAAGCTCATTTTGGATTATTTTAACTTGTTTATATATATATATATATATATATATATATATATATATATATATATATATATAGTGTGTGTGCGTGTGTGTCTCTCTCTCTCTCTATATATATATATATCTATATAGACCAGAACATCGATGTTCAGAACATTGAAAATTCAAAATGAACCGTTAATAAAAAAAAAAAAAAAAAAAAAATCACAAACACTATGTTATGCAGAGGGGCTTCGCCCTCCACACCCCCCTACTTTAATATTCCAACTCCGAGATCGCACTACAGTGGGGTAAGGGAAATCTCCCGTTTACCTCTATATGCGGTAGCACTAAACGGGAGACTTCCCGTACCCTACCTGCAATGCCAGCACTCAGATGGCACACACAAACACACACACACACACACACACACACACACACACACACACACACACACACACACGGCACCTTGCTGCCCTGCATACACACCCAACATTCCACAATCTCACTTACCTGGCACTTCCACTTTAAACCTTAGATTTTCTGAACATATATGTTCTGGTCTCAATGATCAGAACGTCGATGTTCTGAACATTCGATGATTTAAAGGGAACCCAGATATATATATATATATATATATATATATATATATATATATATATATATGTGTGTATATATATATATATATATATATATATATATATATATATATATATTATAGGTTCATAGGTGTGTACTAGGCTAATGGCCCTGGAGCCTTTACAAGCCTAGCCCATAGGATTCCCCTGGCATCTTGCCACCCAACCTTAGTTCCCAGTGCCTCTGTCGAGTAGAGCCATTGGAGTGATCCACAGGATGAATTTTCTGTTTCGCATCCACTCATCAAGATTTCTCTTGAAGAGGGCCAGCCAGTGAGGTGCTCTGTTTGACATGTATGGGAAGTCTATTCCATAGCATGCGCAGTCTCTGGGTATAGGTTCATAAAAGATTTGGATACTGCCAGATTAGAACCATCAACACCATTACCTATGCTAACTCCCCTAGTCCACTGAGCCACACAAGCTGCCATTCTGATTTATATACACAGGTTAAGTAGTTTCAATTTGGTTAATACTGAGCATGATTATTTGTACTTGTTTTTGCATAATTTTAATTGTACTATTTTATTAAGGCTTTGTTGATTTAGTTTTTTTTTTATTGGACGACGGACGTCATAGCTCTCAACCTTTTAGAGCAGGAAGTCTGGACAAAGCCATAAATAATGGGGGGGACAAAGGCCCAAAAATAGTGACACTTTTTAAATATTGTTCTTACAAAGTTAGAAAGTTGCTAGAATAACAGATTTTGCATTCACATGAGTTAGCTGTAGAGTATAAAGTCTGAAACTCAGATGTCTATCATTTTTTCTGACTTCAATCTTCAATGGTTTACTAATGATTTGCCAGAAAATCACAAATTTAGGAGAAACAGACCAAAAATATGAGGCAAAAATCTGGATATTCTGTTTGAATCTCTACAGTTGAGAGGTATGTTGGACGTATTTCTGGTCATATGACTTTTGATAGTATTTAAATGGGTTGTACGTACTTGAAACAATTATCTGATGAAGTCCTGTATACTGATGAAGTCCAGGATGAAAGTGCTTCTTTTTCTGTGATTAAAGTGTTTGACAATTTTCCTGTGTGAAGGACATTATTTCTTTGGTTCTTGGTTTGGTTATTAGATGCTATCTGAATAAACCTTTAATATCCACAACTTTCTAATATTTTTAATAACAGAAGATTATGTAAATGATCCTCTACTTGTCGTATGTTGCAGGCAGTAGTACTGACTTTGCATCTAACCCCCACACATGACTGCATCCACCATTTAATTTAATTTGAATTAACTCTTTTGTGTAACCTTTCCTTTACCCCCCCCCCCCATTCTGTGTTGTACATCATTCCCCAGCTCTTTACTGGCCTTTAAAGGCACCGTTTTAAGTATAGCAAACATCATTTTCTTATATACTTTTAGAATACCATCAACAAATCAAAAATATCCTTAACTTCTGCATATTTCTGTAAAAATATCCTTAACCACGCCAAACCTATCATGTTCTTATTGTTTGTTTTCCTGAACAACTTAGCTCTTCTGAACTTTAATTTTCAGTTCATTCACATCTTCATCACCATACTAGTTTCCTATCCAGTTCCCAGACACAGGTACTACCTGGCCACTATGAAATGTCTCTAAATTACGTTTGGTTGTCTCCGTTGTATCCTGCACTGACACATCCTAACTTCTTTCCTTTTCCATCAAACATTCTTCCCTTTTTATTACAATAGTTATTAAGGGAGATGGTACTGCTTCCCCTCCTCCAACACAACAAATATATTTTTATTCATATTCTCAATTTTTATTTTATCTTTTAGATTAATTCCTGTGCCTTCGTTAATGTTTTTCCTACCTATTCAACTCTTAATACTCATGTAGCGTATTAACACGTTGTTATAGGCTAATCTTTATCAGCCATCCGCCATTCTTTACAGTCGCTATAAAAATCCCCCAGATTGATTCCACCGTAGACAGTTAGTAGGCTCAATAATCCCTTTCTTGTACCACTTTACTGTTTAGTCTAAAATGCTTCTCCCATTTAACACTCCGTTTACTACTGTTCAGTTTCACACCATATTGTCCTATATTCAGGGAAAAACAGTTATCACATTTCTCCTTTTATCAGCAATCACCTGCAAAAAACATTTTATATTGTAGATATATTTGTTTTCATACGCATACTGCTCAGACGCCCCAATCTTCAAATGGTTAACCTTAAACTCTTTCCATTTCTCACATCTTTATCATACTTTATTCTTTCTTTACCTTTACTAACAATTCCTACCCATAAACATGTGCATTAAGTGAATAAGGTACAAATATCTTATTTTTCTCATGTAAGCATTCAATAGCAATATCACTGTATGATTTTTTTTTTCCAAAAGACAAATCATAACACATTGATAAATTAGAATCTGTAATAATTACATTCAAGGCTGTTGCACATAAAGATTCCTGAATTATCAGGGCTGGCGCTGAATGTCTGTTTTGCAAAACAAGCCAGGCGACTTCCCTTATCTTATGTGCTCCTTTGCATCTCCGTAATAAACCTGATATTTTTCAAATATACATTATTCTTTTCTTCTTGCGTATCTCATCATAATTTAACATGCCTTCTCTCATCACTTTTTCAGCTCTTTACATTTTTAGGCATTATTAAATATATTCCCTCTTTCCCCATATCCTAAACATTGGTATATTTTTCTTTTTTCTCATGTCTTTCACTTTCTTTTTATTGGTCTGTGCTGAGTTTTCTAACCCCTTCCATTTCTCTGTTGATCTTTTTCCCATAATGCACTGTCTATTCATTTTGCATAACGTCAAACATTTAATTAGGTTTTAAATTCCCTTCCTTTCTTTCTTGCTTGCAGTTTCTGTTATCACAAAGTTTCTTCCTGCACCGTCAGCAATGGCTCCTTTCACTTTTATGTCATTCCCACCTTTATTATTCAGACAGACAAGTCAAAACTCATATACTTGCCCTTCTCAGAATACATTTATGCACAGTTTCATTTTTACTAAGCCCCTTAGTCATAAGCTTCTCCTCCTTTCTTTTGACTGTTCATAAGTAAATGACTCCCT
The DNA here is from genome assembly GCF_019279795.1 of Protopterus annectens. Classification (NCBI taxonomy): domain Eukaryota; kingdom Metazoa; phylum Chordata; order Ceratodontiformes; family Protopteridae; genus Protopterus; species Protopterus annectens. The sequence goes on along the minus strand of NC_056733.1, from coordinate 793,380,704 downwards.
TCCTCACATTTGGCTGCAACATTTGTACTATTTTTAAAATAAATAAGATTTAGTTTAGGAACTAATTTACTGTTTTTCACATTTGAAGAAACAACGTTCTCCTAACCCTTTCTCCATAAAAAATAACACCCCCCTTTTTTTTTGTTCCCACAGTCTCACAGTGTCAACTTAATTCTTATATTGTCTTCAACACAATGGAAACCATTTCTTAATTGCAGAAAGGCATTTCTCTTTCATTATAAATACAGATTGTACATAAAAAAACCCTTCCATTGTTTTATATGTTGCCTCATATCAAAATTGGAAACCACTTTTCCCAAGGTGCATGCTTTCTCAAATGACTCATTGTAAAGAGATTCTTTCCTCTTACAAACCAATAAATATGTATCATGAGTATGAACCTCCACAAAGAGTCAACAACAGAATCTTAGAAAACATACTTGTTTGACGACTCTTATTATTTTCCCAAGGTACCTGAAGAATACAAGATTCCTTCTTCTAGCCAAATATGGGTTACAAATGGCCATTGGGTGATGCAGTGGTGCAGTGGTTGTATTGTTGCCTTACAGCAAGAGGTTCTCTGGTTCGATTCTCAGCTGGTGTGCCTTTTGTGTGGAGTATGCATGTCCTCTGTGGGTTTCCTCTGGGTGCTCTGGTTTTCTCCCATGTTACAAAGACACGCATCTGGAGCATTTCTTCCAAGGCCTTTGCTGAAAATTGGTTTGTTCCAAGTCAGACTTTCCCAGTAAACAAATGTTTTACATTTTCACTGATCATTTCTGCTCATGCCTTTCGACCTTAGTACAAGACATCTGGAAAAGTCAAAAATAATGGGGACATAGATCCAGAAACAGGGACAGATTTTAACTACTGCTCTTATAAATTTATAAAGTTGATAGAATAACAGGCTCTGTTTCAGCATGCATTTTTGTAAGGGATATGAAGTCTGAAACTTAAATGCCTGTCACTGTTTAATGACTTTCATCTCAGAGAATTTCCAGAAAACCACAAATTTTATGAGGAGCAGACCAAAAATATGACACTAAAATCTGGACATTCTGCAAAAATTCTGGACAGTTGAGAGCTACAGTATATTCCAGCTCTTCACTCACCCTCCTTCTGTAACCTTGTCCACTTGTATCACACCTTTCCTAGTGCTTACAATTTAATTTAACTTTGTGCTTCCAGCTACACCATATCATTTACCACATCAGACGCAGTTTGATTTCTGAGAAATGATTGCATTTATCTGTCACACAAACAATAAATTCTCCTGATCCTGTCACAGTTTCAGAAGACAGTGTTTGCCAGTATTAGCATCTCTTCTTAAGTAAAAGTTTACTTAGTAACTCAGCTGTTTCAGTTTCTTCCATCTTTACATTCTGATTCACAATATCCCCATCAGCTGTACCATATAAACTGCTACCCTTGTACAGAAATAATGGCTTTGTGAAAGAGTATGGTAATTCCACCAGTGTCTTGTTTGTAGTAGTACCCTGTCAGGTCTATTCTGAAAGTGGTCACAAGTCTCTTTGGAACTAATAAGTAAAAAAAAAAAAAAAAAAAGTAAGTAAATATATAAATACAAATAGTGCTTAGTGCAGGTAATGTTTGTTACAGTGACTTTTACCATAATTTTATATGTTCACAATGATTGTTATAATTTGCACTGCAGTTTTTCAATGTAATCATTGCACACTGTAACTTACTTCAACTATGATCCATCCATCCATCCATCCATTTATAGACCCTTTTTCCTATTCTATGCTGTATTTTAACTTGTACTGAAGCTTTTCCCGTGGGACTGCAGTGACAGTGACAGTCTGTTTCCAATGACAGTGAACTAATCCAGCTGGACTTTTCAGTCAACATATCTCTCTATGTAATTTATCTATCTGAAGCCCAGACAAAACTACTAGGTATTACTATTGACAATAAGCTCAAATTTGATGTACACGTTAATCTGGCCATTAAAAATACTAACAAAAAGCTAGATAGCCTCTACAAACATAAAGCATTCCTGACCCATAATGCTAGAAGTACAATTGCACGTACACACCCTCTCTCAACACTACTGTATGCCTCACCCATCCTGATTAACTTATCCAAAACAGAAATCAATAAAATGACAACCTGCTACAATCAGATAGCCAAATTTGCCAACAACAGCTCCTACAGAACACATCACTGCCTAAACCTAAAGCAATTGGGCTGGATGGAACTACCTAACGTACTTATTTATAGTCAGCTGGTTACTACTCACAAGATACTCTATCAACAAAATATATCACCTTCACTGGCTAACATTGTCCAACAATATTTCTGTCCTAGGCAACTCCGCTCAACTGACAAATTACAGTTAACTGTTACTAGATCCAACAACCATGCTGGAGATTCCCTTTACTCGTCTTATGTGGCCAAAACCAGGAACTCCCTGCCTACATCCTTATCCCCGATTATCTCATTACCTACATTTAAAAAGCTATCTACAACTACCTCAGCAACAAATGGTTATGTCCCTGTTCAACTCCAAACTAATACCTGATCCACTCCAGTACTATTGTAACCATTGTCCTAAACTAGAGGCCTATCTGTTACTTGCATATAAATGTATACCACATCAAAGGTATGATAACATATATATAATAGTGTTAGTATGAACAATGTAAAACTGTTTATGACTATTGTAAACTGTGTCTGTACTTTATACCATAAGTGTCTGTAGTTTATACCTAGAAGTGTCAATAACTAGATACCCTAATGGATCTAGATGAAATATGTACCCAAGTTTGTCTGTATGTTCTGAAAAAAATGTCTCCTTTTGGAGCTGTACTCCCCGGGCCTCCACTGAAAATGGACATATATCCAGCTGGACTATCCCGGTTAACAAATGTAAAATAAAATAAATAAATAAATCTTATAATGTTCTGTCAGCCTGGACCAGTTTTCTCAGTAGAGTAACATGTTTGAAAAGCTATTGTGCTTGAAAAACTTGAATCTTTGAGCTCTTTCATGAGGTTTCATTTTAAACTGATTTTTGACAAGTTTACAAGCTGCAAATATTTGTTTTTACTCAAGACCCTAGATCATAACTCTTACTGTATAGATATGAATAATTATTTTTCCTTTCTTAATTCTCATGTGTATTGATATTGAAAAACTGATCCAGATGTTCACACTTTTCCTATTATCGACATGTTTGTATTTTTTTTTTTATTTCACACTGACTAGCAGTCTTCCATCCTATCATAAACAGTTAGCCACTTCCCTCTTGTGGGGGTACGTGGGTGGCGGTGAGTGCTGATCATGAGAGATCTCTGTTCAAGCAGCCATTAAAGTTTTTCTGCTGTATAACACTAACTGTTCTGCTAGTGACTGACCTGCATGCAGACAGACAAGACATGTGGAGCTGCAATGCTTCCTTATTGAAGCTGTGCTTTGCAGATAGACATGTGGGCCTGCTATGTCTTCCTCAATGAGATTTTGCTTTGCAGACAGACAGGTGGGCCTGCGGTTCCTTCCTTTCTGAGGTTGTGTTTTTTCCTGCACATTCCTAATGAAGGCTGCTGTACTGATGCAAGCCACACATTATTAGCCCAAGTACTACACCCTGTGCTCCTCCATTTCCAGTAGGTGCTGGTATTGCAGCAGGTGAGTCAACATTGGCTGCCCTCTCCCAATATCCCTAATCAGCTCCAGCCAGTGCAAGTGTTGCTTGGTAAATCATAAATTCTTGGTTATCTCGGCCATACTCAGTTATTCATCCATATTTACCAATGAGCTAACATGTCACATCTGAAATTTTCCAACAAAGTCAGTACATATGATACCCATTTTTTTTATTCTCTTCTTCATCAAAATTCTTACACGTCTATAAAATCCTTATTGCAAAGAGGAAAAAAAAACAGTTGTTTTATGCTAAACGGCACATAAAACAATGGTAACAGTTCACAGGTTAAGACAAAATCCAGAGTGCATAAAAACAGAAACATGAAAGGATCAAATTGAATTGCACAGGCTAAAAAGCTAAAAAGGTACTGTCTCAAAAGTTATGCAGCGTAGTGCACATCCTCAAAATTCATACTATCTAGTATTTGCTAGTACTGCAAGAAAACAATGTAACATCATAGTATATATGTAAGATACTGCGACAGCCAGTTTTACATTTTTTGTTTTTAAAGACTGCTGTGTTTTCCATTTTGTATAATTCAGTATGATTTTATATTTTGCTTTATGCTACCTATTAAATTGCCAAACTCTAGAACACCGGAGATCACAAGTAAAGTTTGCTTTCCTGCACTGACACACATTTATTATTTATGTTGCTTAAGTTTAATAAGATAGCAGTTGTTTTGGAAGCAGTGGTCGGGACCTACACTATGAATGTAGGCATCATTGACTATTTTTTCCCCCTCTCCAGTTCAAATCTGCTTCTTTTGAAGCTAATTACTAAAAAGCATATTCAAATATCACTGGTTCAACTTGCTTCATTAATTGACAGAACACTTGCACAGCTTTTGATATACATTCAATGAAAATGTCCAAGCCAAATGTTTAAATATAAAAAATGCATTATTAAGTCTGCCTGGCATTTTATGTATATGACAAGGTTTATTTTTAGCTAGTCAATGGCACCCGTCAGAACAACATTAATAAAATTGCAGAGTTCTAGAAATAATAATAGTCCCTAGGTCTAGAGAACAGATACAAAGTCAACATGTGTGACGATCTATCAAATGTCCCTTTCCCTAGCGCTGAGGATACGGAGAGTTCAGTGTTTTGACGTCAGACTGTTTATATAAAGAACAGGTGTTCTGTTGCTTGTAACACGAACATGAAGCTTCACATTGTGTTTGTTTTAGTGAAACAAGGGTTGGCTGGATAATTCCATTTTGTTTCCTATTCCAGGAATTATTTTAATGTGCATGTCAGAAAATAAACTGGACCTAAGGATGTTTGCAGCTGACTGCAGGCATGGCAAGTAAGTGAATTCTGAAGCCTTGCCTTTTTTTTTGCTTCCCCGCAGCTAAGCGATGATCTTTCTTGCCTGTACCCTGCTGTGCCACCAAAAGCATTTAATCGGCTCCGAGTTCTAGAAGACAAAAACCAGACTTTAAAGGCAAAGGTTGCTGCACTAAACAAGGAAAAGCAACACTGGGAATTTTCAGTAAGTTCTGAATTCCGTTTCTGCAAATGTCTTTAATAATTTATTTATGCTTTTAATGCCTTTAAATATGCATTTTGTTTATTCATTGTATGTAATGCTTAATCATCATGAATATGGGCAGTGAGTGACAGCAGAACGTTTCCCTTGGTGAGGAACGAGATGAAGCTGAGGGCAAAGTCATTGTTTGCATGTACCGCTCCACTCTGATGCTGGAATGAATTCCATGAAATGTTGATATCTCACAGATAAAAACTTCTGGGCAGAATGCAGTACTATTATATACAGGATTATGATTATGTCTCTGATCTTACCCAGCATATGTTTTCTCAGCATAGACATCAAGAAACTCACCTCGAAAGAAGAGCAAAGCGAACCTCAAAAGGTGAATCTTGATATCCATGTTAAGAACACATAACTAGTTATCTATGATATGTATAATTCTCATTGCACTGTTAGTTATCAAGGGCAGTAGTGCAAAATGTTTTACAACTTTGAAAGCTGCAACACTTGTAACACTGTCACAGCCAACAGTTAAGGATGTAGCCAGCCATGTACCATTTACTCTACAGTGTACACTTTTAAAAATGTTTATTTGGTGCAATGGCATGCAGTACAGTTTACATTTAAAAAAACTGTGACATATTTACCATGATGCTATGTTATTGTTAGGTTGCCTTTTTTGTCCAGATGAGTATTATTTTCAGAAGTTTTTCTCTTCTGTTGATAAAAAGATTCATGCTCAAGAAATGTGCTCTACTATGTGGAAGGCTATACTTTGGAGGTTATATTCTTGAAGCTGGTGTACTGTACAAAAAGTCCAGGCTACACTCTTGCCAGAGCTTTAAAAATGTTTTAGATACGTTATTCACCTATACTTTTTTCATTTGTGTGACTGTGAAAAGTAAAGTGTATTTTAGCTTTTAAAGCTGTGAAATCTGTTGATGCTTCTCTGTGAAGGGTGCCATGCATGCTGCTGAGGATTGATAGGTACATAACAAATGTTATTACGCACTTTTGAACTCTATTATGAATGGATCTCTTGGAAGAGCAGTGTATAACAGACTTATCTTTTTGCCTATTTCAAAGATGAATCATTTCAATCCATGTACTGCAAAGTGTTTTTACACGTATAATGTTAGTTTGGGTACCTTTTCACAATTAAGAAAGCATACTAAAAATGGCATTAAGTGTTTTATAAACAGCAGAGCAAAAATTTGCAAACGTTTTCTAATTGTTTATATGTAAGCATGAGCTGATAAATACTGTTAATTCCTGACAGAAAGTAAATCTTGGCTCTTTGACTATTCTCTGCATTTACTTTGGGTGTGCATACAGTTGCATATACAGATGTCAGTAGTGGACTACTTTTAAAGTAATGATCAACATACCTCTCGACTTCTTTGCTAAAGAATTACGGACAAGGTCCCAAATCAGCAACAATGTTTCAGTATTGCTCTAATATACTTAAAAGATTGATAGAACAACAGGTTTTGCATTAACAAGCTTTTTTTCTGAGCAATAAGGAGTGTAAAATGCAAATGTCTGGCATTATTGACTGACTGTAATCCTCACTGTTACCAGAAAATCATACATTTAAGAGAGAGGGGAAAAAATATGAGGCAAAATCAGTGGTGCTCTACAAAATCAGGAACAGTTGAGAGGTATGCTGGTCAATATTACTGTCTTTTCTTTTTATATCAAACACATCGCATGCCTTTAATCAATGTCCTTAAAATATATTTACATCTGACCTTAGAGCATATTGTGACTGAATGCTTGTTATGCTGTACAGTGTTATAGTATATTTACTTCTGACCTTAGAGCATATTATAACTGAATGTTTGTTATGCTGTACAGTATTATAGTATATTTACTTCTGACCTTAGAGCATATTGTGACTGAATGTTTGTTATGCTGTACAGTGTTATAGTATATTTACTTCTGACCTTAGAGCATATTGTAACTGAATGTTTGTTATGCTGTACAGTATTATAGTATACTTACTTCTGACCTTAGAGCATATTGTGACTGAATGTTTGTTATGCTGTACAGTGTTATAGTATATTTACTTCTGACCTTAGAGCATATTGTGACTGAATGTTTGTTATGCTGTACAGTGTTATAGTATATTTACTTCTGACCTTAGAGCATATTGTGACTGAATGTTTGTTATGCTGTACAGTGTTATAGTGTATTTACTTCTGACCTTAGAGCATATTGTGACTGAATGTTTGTTATGCTGTACAGTGTTATAGTATATTTACTTCTGACCTTAGAGCGTATTGTGACTGAATGTTTGTTATGCTGTACAGCGTTATAGTATATTTACTTCTGACCTTAGAGCATATTGTGACTGAATGTTTGTTATGCTGTACAGTGTTATAGTATATTTACTTCTGACCTTACAGCATATTGTAACTGAATGTTTGTTATGCTGTACAGTGTTATAGTATATTTACTTCTGACCTTAGAGCATATTGTGACTGAATGTTTGTTATGCTGTACAGTGTTATAGTATATTTACTTCTGACCTTAGAGCATATTGTGACTGAATGTTTGTTATGCTGTACAGTGTTATAGTATATTTACTTCTGACCTTAGAGCATATTGTGACAATGTTTATGCTGTACAGTGTTATAGTATATTTACTTCTGACCTTAGAGCATATTGTGACTGAATGTTTGTTATACTGTACAGTGTTATAGTATATTTACTTCTGACCTTAGAGCATATTGTGACTGAATGTTTGTTATGCTGTACAGCATTATAGTATATTTACTTCTGACCTTAGAGCATATTGTGACTGAATGTTTGTTAAGCTGTACAGTGTTATGGTATATTTACTTCTGACCTTAGAGCGTATTATGACTGAATGTTTGTTATGCTGTACAGTATTATAGTATATTTACTTCTGACCTTAGAGCATATTGTGACTGAATGTTTGTTATGCTGTACAGTGTTATAGTATATTTACTTCTGACCTTAGAGCATATTGTGACTGAATGTTTGTTATGCTGTACAGTGTTATAGTATATTTACTTCTGACCTTAGAGCATATTGTGACTGAATGTTTGTTATGCTGTACAGTGTTATAGTATATTTACTTATGACCTTAGAGCATATTGTGACTGAATGTTTGTTATGCTGTACAGTGTTATAGTATATTTACTTCTGACCTTAGAGCATATTGTGACTGAATGTTTGTTATGCTGTACAGTGTTATAGTATATTTACTTATGACCTTAGAGCATATTGTGACTGAATGTTTGTTATGCTGTACAGTGTTATAGTATATTTACTTCTGACCTTAGAGCATATTGTGACTGAATGTTTGTTATGCTGTACAGTGTTATAGTATATTTACTTCTGATCTTAGAGCATATTGTGACTGAGTGTTTGTTATGCTGTACAGTGTTATAGTATATTTACTTCTGACCTTAGAGCATATTGTGACTGAATGTTTGTTATGCTGTACAGTGTTATAGTATATTTACTTCTGACCTTAGAGCATATTGTGACTGAATGTTTGTTATGCTGTACAGCATTATAGTATATTTACTTCTGACCTTAGAGCATATTGTGACTGAATGTTTGTTATGCTGTACAGCGTTATAGTATATTTACTTCTGACCTTAGAGCATATTGTGACTGAATGTTTGTTATGCTGTACAGTGTTATAGTGTATTTACTTCTGACCTTAGAGCATATTGTGACTGAATGTTTGTTATCCTGTACAGTGTTATAGTATATTTATGCTGTACAGTGTTATATATATATTTACTTCTGACCTTAGAGCGTATTGTGACTGAATGTTTGTTATGCTGTACAGTGTTATAGTATATTTACTTCTGACCTTAGAGCGTATTGTGACTGAATGTTTGTTATACTGTACAGTGTTATAGGTAAGATAGTTGGTCCTTCACAGTCAAGTGCTTTTATCTTAGATTGCTTCAACCATGTGAGTCCCTGGCATTTGACTCAGGAAGGACTCAACTCCCTAAGTGCAGCCTGTTGGAAACTCATCCAGATGAAAGTTTTTATTTTATTTTATTTATTTATTTTTATTTATTTATTGCTGTGCCAATCCCCCTGCATCCCTTACATCCTCCTTAAGTTATACACACCAGCACATTGCCAGCACATACTTAGAAGCCACACTACTAGTGATTTCATATAGAAAGCAGTAAGCAGCAAGTTGAACTCGACTAGAATGACTCTCGTGCAATCTGCACACATAATCTGCACTTGAGCAGTAATAATTAAGCTGCTTGGATGCTTGGATTTTACTTCAAGCTGATTTTAGCTGTGCGTCATCTGCACTATCACGACTGTCAAAACAAATACTCTTTTACAGATTACTTATCTGCACTGAAAGTGCAGTAGGATAGTACAACCGGGTTGAAAGTTACAGTGACCTGGGTTCCAGCCTTAATCAAAGAATTTATTTTTTTCTCTTCAAAAGCTATACTGTTTTTAAAATTCCACATTTGAAGCATACTTTTCAGCTGTCCAGAATTTTACAGATGTCTGTATTTTGCTATATACATTTCATAGATTAGTACTAAGCTAACTGCCTTTGCGAGCCATTTTAAGCCTAGCTAATTATCCCTTGTGAGACTCAAACCCTGCACCTTGTGTTTGTAAGGCAAACATCTTAACCATTAGGCCACCCTCCCAACCTCACAATTTGATCTGTTCCTTGTAACATTTGTGATATTCCAGCAACTTGTTGAGGAGTAAAGTCACTAAATAATAACAAATATTTGAGTTTCAGACTTTATAACCTTCAGAAAATGCATCCTAATGCAAAACCTGCTATTCCAACACCTTACGTTTAAAATTTGCCCTGATTTTGAGCCTTTGTCCCCTGATTATTTTTTTGTTTTGTCCAGAATTCTTGTGTTAAGAGGTTGTGAGGTTTGCTTGGAAGTAATCTAGATTTAAGATGTATTAGAGAGAAGCTGGTTAGTAGAGTAAAGATGACTTTCAGTGCAGCTTAGATTGAAGTGCTAGACAAGACTTAACTGTTTCGACTCTTGGGTCGCTGTGTGTTTCATAGCTGTCATTTTGATTTCTGTGTTTATGAATGACCTGCAGAGACGTCCCTTCAGATGTTTAGATTAATTGCAGCTGAGGTGTTGTTTGAATTTTTTTATGTGTTGGTTATTGCTGTATGAATTTTATCACTGTATTATGACAGCATAATAAGCAATTAGAAAGAAGATACAGCTAATAAAGGTAATGCGGAAATTGCTTGCAGTATCTTGTCCTTCCATGGATGCCTTAGAGAGAAAATATCACCTGACCTCAGCTCTGTCCTGTGATTAGATAAACAAGACTGGATGGCCTGTTCAAGTAACAGACTTAGGTGCAGTCACTGGCTTATTAAATAAATAAATAAATAAAAGCAAGACCAACAAACATGGCTTAAAACAGTAAAATTCACATTTAATATACATTTAAACACATGATAAGCACGTTCACGCCTAAAAGGCGCTTCATCAGATCAGAATACAAAACGCAAAAAAAGGACCATATTTATACAATATTCAATCATTCAAATTATCAATTAACAGAGGCATTAATAATAAAGACTACGTGATCTAAGTGTTAGTTTTGAAGGCACCATTTTATTCAAGCCAGATAATTTATCTGCAGTTTAATAATCCATTGCATTTCAGCTGTTTCAGTAATGTTAAAATCACCTCCTCTTACATCTATACGCATCAGTTGTAGTACTAAAAATCTAAAATGATGTGATTGTCTGTGGATGCCAACATGTTCAGTTAAAGCATTAGTTACTTTGAGTAAATGCTCTCTGAGAGACCTATTTGTCTTACCTACATAGAAACATAGACCCTGCAAAATGCTAAATAAGCAATATTTGTGCTTCTACTAGTGGCATATAGGTCAGGGATATAACTTATGTTGGTATTTTGAACATCTCTTTTCTCCTTTAAACTTCTTGTTTGTGGGGGGGGGGGCAAACACCCACATAAACCGAAAACTAATATATACTAACTTTGAAACTGCCATACCTTGGAGAAAGGGAAATATCCCAAGAAATAGCCATGTCAGACTAAATATATGTAAGTCCGTTTTTTGGCCATTCAGTCTCTATGTTTTGGGATTCACTCTAGCAGGTTCTGATATTTCAAATGGTTACCTAAGTACTACCTTGTTTGCAAGCAGACATTAAGTTTTAATATATGCATTATGATATCACCTTAGTAGCATTAACAGCCTATCATGAGTAATGCAGATGAAACTATACCACTTTCAGGCATCTGTCAAATTGGGAACACCTCCATCTCTGCAGTCCTGCCCCAAGGGTGACCTTTCTTGAAATAAACTAAGCTTATTCATCACTCTTTTATAAAGTTTTGTTTCAGCTAAAATTTGTGTTAAATAACTACGAGTTTCAGTGCCACTGTACTTGAGTCACTGATTGCAGCTTTTCTGCTGGGCCTCAAAAAGAATCTCACCTAAGTCTGTACATGGAGAAATTCATATCACACTGATATGATACACTGTTCTAAAAGAGCTGTTCCTCCAACTTGAGTTTTCTAGGATGTCCTAGATTTTGGCAGTCTTGGCTGCCCTGTCCTCCTGTCTACAGTTGGTAGAGTGGGATTTCTTGCCATCCTGCCATTGCTAAAGAATATGGTTCCATAATGCACTGTCAGTAGGCCTTTTCTGTTACCATTGTGTTTTCCCTTGCCTCTGTTCCGTGTTTATTTTTATCCTTCACTGTAGTATTTACTTCTCACCTGTGGAGTGGTGTAACACCTTTGTGTGGTACAGGAAAATGTTGTTGCGATATAGCTAAGACTGCCTAGGAAGTAATGTCCATATATAAGTCTTTACAATATGCACCCTTGTATGCGCTACATGTGATGGTACTGGGGACTTAACAATGCTTTTTTGCCAACTTGACATTTGAAAAGTTCAAGAAACAGTAGGTACAGATTACTTGTGTCAGTGTAAGTGCATCCCATTAAGTCAGTAAGGATTATGTGAAATATTTGCCATTGCTGTTTTAAACATTTTGCAGAATAAACGGGTTTTCATTTGCCTGCGAAATCATTTTAGTTAATAGTCACAAGAATGCATTACTAAATTCATTTGATTGAAAACCATTTTTCTGATGACTCTCCTGTTAAAGGCTTACTGTACAAGTGACTACAATATAGATTTCCTCCTGAATTTTATTTGTGTAATGCACCGTTCAAGTGTTTGGTTCAGGTGATTGGTCTATAACTACTGTTTGTATCATGTGGGAATTTTCAGTCAATTTAGTTAATGCTATTGACATAAGCGGAGGGAGTGGTCATGAAAAACATGCAGAAGGTATACAGCTGCTGAAATACAAAGCTGAAACTAAACTAATTACTGCATATAATGGGAACAGAGGCTGTATGGTGCTATGAACAGTTTTGCCTTACAGTTTTTATAGATGACATCCTAGGTTTTTGTTACCCACTTACCCACAGCAGTCTGTCTGTATTACTAGTTTCAGATTGACAGAGCCAGACACATCACCATTTTTACATAATGTCCAACATGTTTAACTGGGACACTGTTGCTGTACCTTAGCATTCATTTCAGACTTCTCTTCCTCATATACTTTGGTATAAATTGTTACTCTTAATGCTAAAAAACAAAAGTGAATGAGTTCATAATGCTGTTAGATGTTTGCATGACAGAAGTTAAACACATGTGGATCACTGGCATAATAACATCTCAGTGGCCAAAGGTCCCAAGCCTGATGACTTACTATAAAACTATAAACACTGGCAGAATAACATAGTATAGACACTTGTATACTTGACAAGTCCAAGTACCTTGAATCGACCAAAGGTCCCAAGTAAGTCTGATGGAGCTGCAGAGCTGCAGTCAGCACAAGTTCCTTAAGCTTTAGAACTGAAGGAGGTAGCGGCTACAGAGAAAATAGTGACCAGTTGTACCTGGAGTAGGGATTAAGTGCTATCCTACCACACTGGCACCCTCTTGGAAAAGTCTGGATGTGAGTGTCACAGGCATGGGGGATGGAGGAGTGTTAGCCCAACCAGTGGAAAATAGAAGCATATAACATCTGCCCAGGGCTTGGCAGTAGTAAGAGTTCCACGCCTACCCTTCTATACCTACGAGTCACATCTAACTCCTATAGTGACCCTGTGAAAAGCCACTTCCTTCCATGCAGCTTACTAGGCATGTAAGAAATGGAGGCATATTCTTCAGTAACCCTATTAATCAGAAAGATATTTATGTATTTTATTTTGTTTGTTTACCTGGGTAATGGACCAATCCACAAGAGCCCATTTCAGTCATCTTCTGGAACAGAACTGAACATTTTTAGAGGGAAAGGTGAAAGATGGCCGTCTGAATTTATTGTCAAAGAATTACAAAATAATGCAAGTTTCAGAGAGGATGGTGAGGTAGTTTCAGATTAAGGGGGGGTGGCATTTTTGAGAAGACTGGGAAAGACAGAGTTAGGAGTGATTATCCCACTTAAATAATTCGGTGTAAGCTGGCAAAACCTAAGACTGGAACAATGGTCAAGGATGGGTTTACAAATGCGATTATTCTATAATATTGTTCTAATATGCCTGCATTCAAAGTATGCACAGTTCAGGATATCGTACACAGGTAATATCAAGATGGACAGTGCACACAAAAGGGTTAAAGATACCAGAGATGTGCTCTTTGAGGAAAGCGAACAGCATTGGATGCTGACCATCATGTGATGAATAAAGCCAAAGTGCATTTCAGAAGAAGGAGAAAACGAAGGTAAGAAAGACAGCTAGAAAACTGCAGGATTCGTATGTGCCTTAAGGGAGATCTTTTTCTATAGAGAGGGTGGTAGTATTGTAGAATGACTGCTAGAGAAGGTAGTGAAGAGTAAGTCAACAGGGTTTCAGAGGAGTTGTAGATGTGTGGAGTGCGGAGATGCAGGTGCAGTAGGAGGGGGACAGTGCTAAGGTATTGGCTTGCTGCACCTGTCAGGTGGAATCACTACACCATTGGGTTTACTGGAATGTTGACATGTCTAAAAAGAGCAAGCTTTACATTTGTCTCCACATACATCTTCCCTGACCATCAATGAAACTTGTTTTCTTTCTTTCTGGATTGGTCACTCTTAAAAAGGGGGCCCTATGATTTCACTGAACCAACCTGAATAACAAACATATATTACAGTACAACATAGCCATCTCATATGATTCTCACAAGGCACACTTGTCACAGCTCAGCAGTTTAGATTGCTCTGTGCACTAGAAAAAATACAGTATAGAAAACATGGTAATGAGTTTCACATTTGCAAAGTAATTCTCAGGTTTCACTTAGAACTCTTATGCTTAATATGATGAAGAACAAAAAGGGTTTTATAAAACTGGATTCACATGATGCTTTGGAGCTAAAGAGCACCACTACAACTGAGCTTTGTTCACCCAGCATACACAAAAGTACTCGAAAACAGAATGCAATACAGCACCAAAATCTGCACTGCAAATTTAAACAGAAAACCATCAGGTCTTAGTTACAACTGACCTTTGTCCTCTCAAAGACATAGGAGTACTCTAAATAGACACAACACAGTAGTCATTCTTAAAACTGTAAACAACAAACCATCAGCACTGTTAGCTACAACTGACCAATGTCCACCAGGTGCATAGGGGTACCCTGTTTTAGAGTACACTGCAGGACAATGCATGGTTTTAATTCTTGTATGTTTTTCAGTATTACAAGTGGAAACAAGATCTTTACAGTAAATAAACAGAATACAATAAGCATGTCAACACAGACGAACTATGTAAAACCTGATTAGTATACCAAAATAACAATCAAGTCATTTTATCATATGCCTGGTTGAATTAAGAAACCCTGAGCTTTTATCTGATCAAAAGAGCCTTACTAACTGGTAGAGAGTTGCAAAGGAAGAAGCAGCAGAAACCTGGTTTTGCAGTGGCACAATGCTGCTACTGAAGTGTGCAGCAATCCCTTATTAGTCTTTTGAATATAAAAAAATGACCAAGGCTGCAAGGAGTCACCTGGTATTGACATTCAAGCTTTTAGTTGAAGACTTCGGTTCTGAAACTCAAACGAAAATTTCAGGAGTCGTCTGACTGGCACTTGCGAACTGCTTCTGCTTCAGGCACCGCGCGGCAAGAAAGACTGATGTAATGCCGTCGGCTGCATGTTTTATACCCCTGATGACCTGACGTCATGGAAGAAGGGACAGCAACCGATGCAGGACCCAAGACTTTGTTAATAAGGCTGACTGAGGGCAACCTGCCAGCAGATTTCCCAAATGTAATGACTGCAACAGTGAATACACTCAAACATCTACATTTATGGTAAGTGTACACAACTGTACTGTCTACCTAAAGTTTCCTTACAAAGCTGTTGAAGCTAAAAATGAAAATATAACACTGGACTGTACCACAAATACCACAGTGTCATGCCTGTTTAACTTTAAGCATGTCCTGTCAGTTGTTCTTTGCATAGTGTGCCCAAACAAATAACAACCAACCACATCATGTAAATGTGAACAGGATGGACAACAGGACAGAAGCCTCTAAAACCCCATATGGTTAACAGAGGAGACCAGAGAACCAGAGAACTGAATCTCAAAGTTAACTTTTGAACTTTAGCTGTAGATAAGAATGCAGTCATCCAAGTACAATACTGCATAGTTCATCAAAAAAACTGTAGGAAGTTGAGTGATTTATCTTGTTCTAGTTTATAAGAAGCTGGAAAAATAGGCACACATGCACACGAATGGGACTTTTCTAATGATTTTGTCTTACAAAGATTGTTCAGCATCCAATTGAGAACAAACTGCTATATTCACTCTTAAATGCTAATTGGAAATGTAGGAGAAATACAAATGCCCCCCCACATTGCCATACCTGTCCTCGATAGAACCTTCATTGCCTGCAGATGGCAAGAGTCATAGAATCTGAAGATGAGGGTCTTGAGGGTCTGAACCCCCCACATTTTGTTAGCTCGCAGTATACCCTGCAGAGTTTTCATGAAATCTTTGATACTGATTGGTTTGAAGGTGTCCTTGCCAGGGCTACTTAAAGGCGCTCTAAAGATGCATACAGTCTTTGAACAGCTCAGTCCTTCTGCTGAAGGAATGAATGTGCCAGTTTTTTGCAGCTGAAACTTTGATGTGCATAACTTCCTCTTGCTTAATACATATTTCAAGCTGATCAAACTAATACCATTTGTCTAGACTAATACTGTCAATGTGGGTCTGAGGTGTCTTTTAGTGTCTGTCTAGCTTGCACATAGCTCTCAGTGGGTGTTTAAGCCCAGTATTGAAAGTAGTGATTTGGCAAGGGAAAGTGAACTGGAGCAAACGTGTACATACCAGGTGCTGCAGGATCTGTCAATAACCAGCTGGTAACCAGCTGGTTGCAAAAGACCATCTCATCTGGAACCTTTGTCTTCTAAGATACATTACATGAAGTTAAAACTGTCATAAGCCTTTCTGGGATCATACCATTTTCAAAAAGTGGTATTTAGTTATCTCTTTTAAGGGTATAGAATATGGTGGTTCTGGCGACCCAAAACTGAATCTGAATGGTTGTTAAGCCTCCTTACACAATCTGCCACTGCATCAGAGGCCTTAATAGTTATATGGAAGACCAAATCAAGTGGCCTTTAACATAGCTAACAGAACAACGTGATGAAAGTTATAAGAAAGCAGAAAGGGCAAATGAGACTTATCTGATAAATAGCTTAAACCTGTATTAGTTCAGAAACATCTACATAAATAGACCTCAACACATAGATGTCTTTGAAGGGTTTAGTTGCTTAACAGGTTTACAGAAGAGAGTAATAAGTGTGTTACTTGCAATGAAAGGTACTTCACTGTTACCATAGAAAGCAGTTCAGTCTTCAGTCATATTTTATAGTAGACATAGATGTAATGGCCTGCTTTCTGAAGCCACATTATATATTTGTATGCATTATTCTTACACACCATGTTAGATTTGTGCAAGTTCTGAATGGTTGACCTCATGAATCTTAAATGTCAAACATTTAAAACATTGAAGGTTTGAAAACCATTGCCTCCTTCATTTTAGAGTCCTTCCAAAGTGCCGTCCATAAAAGAAAGAATTACAAATAGCCGTTGCTTCAGCACTGTTACTTCTCCATTATTGGTTACATGTTCCTAGATCCCTCCTGTAGGCTGCACAAGTTCTCACATAAAATGGGTTGTATTAAGCCATGATTTGCAGCTGTTCACTTCCTTGATGATTCTATGACATTTAACTGGGGAAGTGTGATCGCTTTGCCTCCCACACTGCTGTCTGAATTTGTACAGCTTTTTCCTGCAAATCCTTAACTGCCTGCTTTCTCCATTTCCCAGATCTCCTGTATATGTAGATGTACTGTTTATATACAGACTGTACAAGTTTGTGCATGTAGTTGTACTGTGCATGCACAGGCCTTACAAGTATTCACCTGTAGCTGTATTTTTGTACACAGGCAGTGCAAGTGTAATTATGTAGATGTACTGTACATGTACAGGCCTTAGTGTGCACATGAAGCTGTATTGTGTATAAACAGGCAGTGCGACTGTAATTATGTATACGTACTGTACATGCACAGGCCTCACAACTATGCACATGTAGCTGTGTTGTGTATTCAGAGGCAGTGCAAGTGCAATTATGTAAGTGTACTGTGCATGCACAGGCCTTACAAGTATGCACGCATAGCTGTATTGTGTATACACAGGCAGTGCGAGTGTAATTATGTAGGTGTACAGTACATGCACAGGCCTTACAAGTATGTACATGTAGCTATACTGTGTATACACAGGCAGTGCAAGTGTAATTATGCAGATGTACTGTATATGCACAGGCCTTACAAGTATGCACATGTAGCTGTATTGTGCATACACAGGCAGTGTGAGTATAATTATGTAGACGTACTGTACGTGCACAGGCCTTACAACTATGCACATGTAGCTGTATTGTGTATGCAGAGGCAGTGCAAGTGTAATTATGTAGGTATACTGTGCATGCACAGGCCTTACAAGTATAAATGCAGCTGTATTGTGTATATACACAGGCAGTGCAAGTGTAATAATGCAGGTCTACTGTACACGCACAGGCCTTACAAGTATGCACATGTAGCTGTGTTGTGCATACACGGGCAGTGCGAGTGTAATTATGTAGATGTACTGTATTTGCACATGCCTTACAAGTATGTATATGTAGTTGTACTGTGTATACACAGGCAGTGCGAGTGTAATTATGTAGATGTACTGTACATGCACAGGCCTTACAAGTATGCACATGTAGCTGTACTGAGTATACACAGGGAATGTGAGTATAATTATGTAGATGTACTGTGCATGCACAGGCCTTACAATTATGCACACGTAGCTGTACTGTGTATACACAGGCAGTGGAAGTGTGATTATTTAGGTGTACTGTACATGCACAGGCCTTACAGGTATGCATGCATAGATGTACTGGGCTTACATAGGCTTTGTGACCAAGCACAAGGAGTAAATGTACTTTAAACACACAGGCTTTGTGAATTTGGAATTTTTGCTTTTTATTTTTTCATTCCGCATTCAGAGTTTCTTAAACTGCAGATCAACTAAAAGGCTAACCATTTCTGGAGCTGAAAAAAATCATCCCTTACAGCTTTACTCTTAATAGAGTCATGTGGCACTGAATGCAGTTACTTAGATACAGCATATGAACTCTTCCAAGAGTAGACATCTGTTAGTAGAAGTCCTGGTCATTCAGGACCTTGGGAGGTATTATATTTTCATTTAAATGATAATGTTGGGAGGAGTTAGGGGCCATTTAAATTTTGATGCTGGGTTAGGGTCTGATATCTATTCAAATAACGATGCTAGGAAGCATTTAGGTGTCCATTTAAATTATGGTAGCAGGGGATGGGCAGATGTTCATCTGAATTATCATGCTGGGAGGGTGGTGGCTGCCCATTTACATTGTAATACTGGGGAGGGTCTGTGTCCATTTAAATAATGATGCTGAGCAGCATTCACTGCCCATTTAAATTTCCTTGCTAAACAAGTATTAGGTGTCCATTTAAGTTGTGATTCTAGGCAGGGTCAGATGTCTATTATGATTTCATTGCTGAGATAGCAAGATCCTAGAAGTCCATTTCAAGTTTGTTTTGCAACATTATGTAAGGTTCATGAGTTCTTACATTCACAGGTAAGTGCTAGGCTATCAGTCTGCAAACTATTAGAGGCTTAGCCAATAACTAGAGGTCAGAATCAAACCCCATGCCTTGTATCTGTTAGGTAAGAGCCTAAAATGGTATGCCAACCCCTCTCCTGCATATCTACTACTACTATTTAAGAATGGTTAATACCTATCAGATTCAAAAGAGAGCCTGATAACAGCATAGAAAATAATTAAATACTTACAATATGGGCCCTAATTCATAATGACTTCAGTTAGTATTAGGCTACCAGTCATGTAACCGTTCATTATGTTGCTGGGGGAGGTCCAGATCTCCACTTAAATTATGCTGCTAAGGGAGGGTTTGATATTCATTTGAGCAGCTTATAACCAGGGACAGAGACATTTTCCATATGTATGACTTGTAAGCAGGACCCAAACAGTGTGGCTTTTTTTTATTGCATTCATAATTAGATGGCTTTGATTAAGTCACACCATTAGCCTTGCTAAGTCAGAAGGCAGTTTTTGCTATGTTATCCACTTGACTACTCACAGCAATGGTGACATAATCTTCCTGCATGCATGTATTGGGCCTATGTTAGTTTGCTGAAAGTTATTTTCAGCAAACACCTATTCATTGACATATATTCAGTGAAAATCACTTCCATGATTCACTGAATTTTCCAAGGGCAATGAAACAATTTCCCCACAGCACAATGGAACCCACAACTAACAATATCAAACCCACCCAAGTGAGGTGGCTTTGCCCCCCCCACACCCCCTGATATTAGGGGCTGCTCCCCCCGCACCCCCTAACTATATTTACCAACTCCGAGATACCACTACAGTGGGGAAAAGGGAAGAGTTGTGTAGTTGGGCAACTACTTCATTGCCCTTGGAAAATTCAGTGAATTTTGGAAGTGATTTTCTCTGAATATGTGTTGATGAATAGGTGTTTGCTAAAAATAACTTTCGGCGAACTAATATAGACCCCCATGTGTTCTAAATTTCCCAGCAACTCGTAGATGTGCAGAGAAAGTTAAGTGTCCCCAGTGTGCACCACAATCTGAACTTTTTCCAAGCATGAGGTTTTCCCTTAAGAACAGTACTAAAACTGGTGACATGCTCGCATTCAATTTTGTCCTAGTTATTTTGCATGAATATCAGTTCTTTGTAGCTACTCTAGTTTTTTCTCACCTAATCATACACTGGTTGATCGGCTACTATTAGATTATTCTTACATAACATTTACTCTTGTTGTTACACTCCGAGGCATAACTGACTGAAAAGGGGTCAAATAGATTAGTTCTCTTTTCCAGCTAAAAATAAACTACATACTAACTTGATGCAAGTAGTGCTGTTTTATTACTGTCATTTTCATATATGTGTATGTGTGTGTGTGTGTGTGTATATATATATATATATATATATATATATATATATATATATATGTGTGTGTGTGTGTATGTATGTATATATATATATATATATATATATATATATATATATATATATATATATGTGTGTGTGTGTGTGTGTATGTATGTATATAAACACTGAGTTGAGAATTTGCTGCTGTAGCATTAAATCCAAGGAATTGCTATTTTAAGTGAAGTGTTAGGATACCCTGCAGTCAGCAGTGTTTTCTAGGAATGCTAAGTTTGCCCAGTTTAGTTACAACACTTCATTTTTAGAATCACATGGTGTCACTGCGGGGGAAGCTTGTCTAGTCACATTATAATATAACACAGTTTCTCCCCCAGATGACATCACAACATTTTAGAAATGCTGGCTGTGTAATATCGACAGACAGCGGATTTCTGAGCTTCTGCCAACTATAGAAAAGCACTGTACATCTGATGCTTTCATGGGCCTTCATTTGGCATTGAACTGAGCTGTACTGCAATCTGTGTACTAACAGAGAGTCCTTAGGTTTATTTGTGAGAATAATGATGGCATTATTTAGTCATTTTAGAAAAGAAAATCCGACAGTCCATTTATTTCCTGCAAGTGTTCAGTATTACTACTATTGTAACTGTGTCTGATGTGTAAGTGTTTTTATCCCAGTTAACAAGAGTTCTGCCCTTCATTGTAACAACAGAAGGTGAGTACTAAATACTGCAGAAAACCTGCTGGCACTAATCCCACCAGTATCTCTTTCAATGAAACTATTATAAATATCTCATTGTATAATTTTTGTTTCCATATTTATTTCAGTTAGCTGCAGAACTGTACAGCACTGTAAAGAATGTCATATATTTCAAAACGGTATGCCCTATTGCAGTAAACAAGCAAAACACAAACAAAAAGCAACTAAAACCAGCAGAAGACTTGTTGCCATTCACATCTGTTTGTACAATAGCCCCTCTGCCATTGCCCCCCCCCATCTCATCTTGACCAATTCCTCCCTTTATGCTACTTGTTTCAGACTTTGGCTTTCGCTTCCTCTGCTACCTGTGATAGCTAATTTTGTGGCATAACCACCCTCTCTGTGAAATTACACCTCCTTATATGATATCTGATATGATAACAAATGTTAAATAAAATAATTAAATAAAATATCTAAGTCTAGTCTCCTGAGCGTAATACTAGTGCCTTTCTTTTCTCTTCCCTTCCTCCATCTGAACGCAGTCACCTACCTACCCCTTGCTATGTTTTACAGTTAAGTCTCTTCTCAAGAGTTTTTTCTGTTGTGAATAGAAGTTAAGTTCCCTAAGTCCCTCAACAGAGGACAGCCCTTTCATTCTCCTAAGCATTTCTGGGACCCTGCACTGGACTCTTTCTGCCACTCCACTTTTGTTTTCCTGTATTCGGTTATGGTCTTCCGAGGAGTTCTGTGCCTTGAGTCCGCTGTCATTCTAATGTAGCTCAAATGTTTATTCTCTATACCCAGTGACCTACTCTGCTTGGTGTAGCACCAATGTCATTATGACCCTCAAGCTTTTGTTTTCCTTTTATCCCCTATCCTGAGTGATTACCCCACCAAATTCAACATATTGTTGCTGATTTATCAGTAATATTTATCATTTTTGCCATTTTTAACCCAGTCTAGTCAGTTTCACAGGCCAACACAACCAGTCAGGGCATGTGGCCACACCTCCAAGACGTCACTTCTGTCTGCAGTTGAATGTTTGCACTATAACAATATTTGCAGAGTAAATTCAGACTGAAGATTAAACTTTATTATTTCAAGACAAAAGGGAGCTTAATTTGTTATAAATATCATGCAGCGAATCTTTGCTTTTCCATAAACTTTCTTATAACAGCTAACAAAACAAAGGAGAAGATCAGACATTTTGATTTGGACAGCTGTGGCAGTAGAATTAGTTTGTTGTATCACTGCTAAACCTGAGATTGTGCTCTACTTCCCAGCTTGAAATATGTAGCTTCTGATGGATACATCCTAGACCCATTTCAAAAACTTGTGCAAAGCTCAGGAAATGTTCAAAGAATATTACGATATAAAATACCTTAGTGAAAAACAAACATTAACAAATTGATAGAAAAAAACATTTACCTATGAATTTCATCCTATTATGGCATATCACCCCCTATGTAGCTGCCCTCTCTCGCGTCTTGCTTTCTTTTGTTAAATCCAGCTGATGACATAAACTGATACCTCCCAACTGTCCAGATTTTTGCAGAATGTCTAGATTATTGCCTCATATTGTTGCTCTGTCCCTGATAAAGTTTTTGTTTTTCTGGCAAATCACTGAGGATTGAAGGCACTAAATAATAACATATGGTTGAGTTTCAGACTTCATATCCTTCAGAAATAGGGTCTATATTAGATCAGTGAACGCATAAAGAAGCGAACGCTGATTGATCGACCTTATGTAAGCGAAAGCTTACAATCTCGAACTGTCAAATCAGCGAGTTTTTTCCTAGGGAAAAAAATCGCTGATCCAAAACACATACACACAACACAAGCACACCAAACAAACAGAAATCCACACACATACACCTAAAATCTGACACCTAACCCTACACTAAACTATGCACACACCATTAACTATCCACTTACCTTAACCCAAACCCTAACCCTAAGGTCCATCACTATCGCACACTCACCTCACCTGCTCCCTAACCCTAACTCACCTAAACCCGCCCTAACCCTCATGTCCACACAATCTCACACATACCTAACCCGAGCCCTATCTCACCTAACCCACCCTAGCACTCACATCCACACAATCGCACACTTACCTGAATCCTGTAACTTTCCACCACAGCACTGAAAATACCAAAGCAACAGAAACAGACAACCAAATTCTTTCCCTAGGAAAAAATTTGAGTTTCTGTTGCTTTGATATTTTGAACATTCGCTAAAATAAGGTCGATCAATCAGCGTTCGCTGATCTAATATAGACCACAGAAATATATGCTAACATAAATCCTTTTATTCTAGAAATTTTCTAAGGTTATAAGAGCAATATTTAAAATCTATACTTATTTTTTGGGCCTTGTCCCCCCATTACTTTAGGTTTTGTCTAAATTTCTTGCGCTAAGAGGTTGAGAGGTATGGTACTTCACTGTGTTGACAAGTACGGCCACCATAGCACCCCCCCCCCCCCAACTGTCTCCATAAAGAGCACTAATTCATGCTGGACTTAAGTTTTCCTCTCAGTTTCCATGTATGTCTTACCCTGTTTTCCTCCATTATTTTGTCTTAATTTACCCCTTGGCTGATCATTGAGAATATGGGAAGTCTGTCATAACTCCAGGCCCATTAACTTAGTCTTCTTGGTCACTTAATGACCTTGCGAACCTGTTGTTTACTAACCTGATGTCTTTTTCTCCATAAGGCCTTCAGAGCTGTATGCATTGCTATAAACATGGGATTAGAGTAATACATGCATTGATGGGGGCTTAAAGTGAAACACTGAGTGGAGCTTAGGGCAAAGCAATGAAAGACTGACATCTGCCCCCATGGAGTTAACGCAGTACCCATGCATTGCAACAGTCTATTGACTTTTGCCACATCTCACCCACACTTCATTTTGTGAATTCATTTATTGGCAAACTACTTCCAAATATTATCTTTGCCTGTTATCCGTAGATGATCTGTTCCATTCGATATTTTATAGTCAGCTCATCAGCTAAAACTGCATAGCATTGAAATGTTTTACATTGAAGCCTAGCCGATGTTCATCTGCTCAGCCTTTCATTTTTTTTTTTTTTTGGACAATTTTCAAGACTCTTGTCATTCCAGTTTGCTAAAGCTTGAGTCCCTTATTCTGCTTACTGGCATCTTCTTGCAGCTTTTCCATGGATCCAATAGCCTAGTGTCTACCTGAACCACGACATGCTTCCCATTATCCGTGCAAAACGTTTTGTGTGATTCCACACTCACTCAGCTGTATTTGCATCCTGTATAATTCCACCTGCCCTTTTTCTGTCTGCTTCCTGTAGCACTCTACTCATCCTTCCTACCTGCCATTGATTCTGCTCGATTAGGCACAGTGCCAAAAGACCGAATGAGATTTCACAGAAAGCAAATGCCTGTAAAACATCTCAATGAAAATTGACCACGCATTTTTTATTTTATAAAATATCACGTTATATATTACATTGGAAGTATGCCCACTGTGCCCCCATGGCACTGCAACCCTCTTCCTAGTAGTTCAGTCTTAGCCTGAGATTATATATTTCTTTGCAATAAAAAAAAATGTCATGTGCAAAAGTAGATATTCCACTTCCTCCATAGTCATATGACCAAACAGTGAATCTATATTAGTAATGAGGGTTAGGAACAAAAGTGCCTGCATGAGGGGTTCAAAGCTTCTCCCCATGATCTAATCGTTCTAGTCAAATGTTTTTCAGTAGTTTGTTTTCTGTTAAATGTATTTATCCTTTTGGCATTTCCTATAAATGAGTAGAACCTAACCCATCCCTTAACAAATTGTAGTTCTTCCTGTTTTGTTTTACATAGATGTCTTCACTTCTTACTACAGCAATGCTGATTGCTTTTTCCTAGCACATTTCTTCTTCTGCCTATGTCTAATTTTCTTTCTTCCTTCCGTATTCCTTTCTTAATACATCTTTATGGCTTCTTTTTCAACAGCTCAAAAAATTGACCTATTAAAGTTTAGATCTTATATTTTTGCTATCTTCCACTCCGTCACTTTAAGATTTATAAAATGCAGTGTGTCCAATGATTCTTTAACCTATGCATCTCTAATTCTGTCTCTGATTTGTTGAGTCTGACATGCCCCCCCCCCCCCCAACCTAGTGTCCACATCCTTATCTACTGGTAAAGCTCTGGTTCTACCAGCCCTGTATCTATTCCCTTTACTTTTGGACATTTATGGCTGGTACCTCTCAGTTTACTGGTTGAAGTTTGAGCTCCCCATTACAAGTTTCATTCTCTTTACCTGTTTTTGCATGGAAGTGTTTCCTCATCTGTCTTTTTTCTACAGATGGCATATTTTACCCCCACACTATGGAGTTCTCATTACCCATGACCTGAAACTCACAAAATAGTAATAAAAAAAAAAAGACTAAGTTATCTCAATTATTTGTTTATACTTTTTTCAAGAGCATTCCATAGCTTATGTAGCACATATGTAGGAAACAAATATGTAATAGTCACTGCAAAAATGTCACTGACCTTTTTACTGAGGATTCTCAAACCTGATAGCTTTCTCACTGCTTCCATTCTAAGTGAATGGGACTGGTATCTGACAACACAGATCAGGGCACTGGAATGTCATTAGCTATGCCCTCACAGTACATTAGGGGCAATAAATAGCTTTCCTAAAACAATATCACATCAGGATATTTGCCCCCATCTGTAGGATGACGGTGGTCATCAAGAAGAGAAGGAGAAGTGTGAAAGCAGTGCCAAGGATTAAATGGTGGAAGTTAAAAAAGGGTAATTGTGAGGTGGAGTACAGGGAAGAGTTGACAGGCACTGGGAGGCAGTGAAGAGTTACCGAATAGCTGGGAAACTACAGCAAAGCTAGTAAGGGAGACTGCTAGAAAGGTGCTTGGTGTGACATCTGGACAGAGGAAGGAGGACAAGGAGACCTGGTGGTGGAATGAGGAAGTACAGGAGAGTATACAGAGGAAGAGGCTGGCGAAGAAGAAGTGGGATTGCCAAAGAAATGAAGAAAGTAGACATGAGTATAAGGAGATGAGACACATGGCAAAGAGAGAGGTGGCGAAGGCTAAGGATAAGGCATATGGAGAGTTGTATGTGAGGTTGGACACAAAAGAGGGAGAAAAGGACCTGTACTGATTGGCTAGACAGAGGGACAGAGCTGGGAAAGATGTGCAGCAGGTAAGGGTGATAAAGGATAGTGAGGGAAACGTACTCACAAGTGAGGAGAGTGTGTTGAGTAGATGGAAAGAGTACTTTGAAGGGCTAATGAATGAAGAGAATGAGAGAGAAAGAATGTTGGATGATGTGGGGACAGTGAATCAGGAAGTGAAACAGATTAGCAAGAAGGAAGTAAGGTCAGCTATGAAGATGATGAAGAATGGAAAGGTGTTGGCCCAGATGACATACCAGTGGAAGCATGGAGGTGCTTAGGTGAAATGGCAGTGGAATTTTTAACCAGATTGTTTAATGAAATTTTGGAAAGTCAGAGGATGCCTGAGGAGTGGAGAAAAAGTGTTTTGGTACCTATCTTTAAGAATAAGGGTGATGTGCAGAGCTGCAGTAACTACAGAGGGATAAAATTGATCAGTCACAGCTTGAAGTTATGGGAAAGAGTAGTGGAAGCTAGGTTAAGAAGGGAGGTGATGATTAGTGATCAGCAGTATGGTTTCATGCCAGGAAAGAGCACTACAGATGCAATATTTGCTCTGAGAGTGTTGTTGGAGAAATACAGAGAAGGTCAGAAGGAGTTGCATTGTGTCTTTGTGGACTTAGGGAAAGCATATGACAGGGTGCCTAGAGAGGAGTCGTGGTATTGTATGAGGAAGTCGGGAGTGGCAGAGAAGTATGTAAGAGTGGTACAGGATATGTACGAGGGTAGTGTGACATTGGTGAGGACTGTGGTGGGAGTGACAGATAAGTTTAAGGTGGAGGTGGGATTACCTCAAGGATCAGCTCTGAGCCTTTTCTTATTTGCAGTAGTGATGGACAGGTTGACAGATGAGATCAGACAGGAGGCCCTGTGGACTATGATGTTTGCAGATGACATTGTGATATGCAGTGAGAGTAGGGACCAGGTTGAGGAGACCCTGGAGAGGTGGAGATATGCTTTAGAGAGGAGAGGAATGAAGGTCAGCAGGGCTAAAACAGAATATATGTGTGTAAATGTACGGGATGGTAGAGGAATGGTGAGGATGCAGGGAGTAGAGTTGGTAAAGGTGGATGAGTTTAAGTACTTGGGATGAACAGTTCAGAGTAATGGTGAGTGTGGAAGCGAGGTGAAGAAGAGAGTACAGGCAGGGTGGAATGGGTGGAGAAGAGTGTCAGGAGTGATTTGTGACAGACGGGTACCAGTAAGAGTGAAAGGGAAGGTCTACAAGAGGGTAGTGAGACCAGCTATGTTATATGGGTTGGACAAGGTGGCATTGATGAAAAGGCAGGAGTCAGAGCTGGATGTGGCAGAGTTAAAGATGTTAAGATTTGCACTCGGTGTGATTAGGATGGACAGGATTAGGAATCAGTATATTAGAGGGTCAGCTCAGGTTGGACAGTATGGAGACAAAGCAAGAGAGGCGAGATTGCGTTGGTTTGGACATGTGCTGAGGAGGGATGCTGGGTATATTGGGAAAAGGATGCTAAGGATGGAGCTGCCAGGTAAGAGGAAAAGAGGAAGGCCTAAGATAAGGTTTATGGATGTGGTGAGAGAGGACATGCAGGCGGTTGGTGTGAAAGAGCAAGATGCAGAGGACAGGAAGAAATGGAAACAGAAGATCCATTGTGGCGACCCCTAACGGGAACAGCCAAAAGAAGATATTTGCCCCCATGCGGGCAGTCAAGGCTAGGTAAAAATAAGAAGAAGAAGAAGAAGAAGAAGAAGAAGAAGTAGTAAAATTAGCACTAAGTATTTTTTGTTGCGCCAGCTGGCTTGGATCGTGTAGAAGTTCAGGGTCAGATAAATGATATTTATAACATTTTTCAGTTTCTGCCCATATGGACAGACGTCACAGTCGTGTTAGTGAACAAGAAAGCCTTGTCTATTTTTTCTTTTTAAGTTCATTCTTGGTTTAACAGAGTAAAATGCAGATCCGCACAGGCTGTTTTCAGGCTCATCTTATGAGAAGAAATTAAAACAGAAATCAAAAAGTACAGACAGAAATCAAAGTTACAGTGTTCTAAAAACAATAATGTAATTGACATTGGTATATGTTTGGTACAAAACTAAATAAACAGAGAAAGTTAAAAGAGTAAAATTGTACAAACGTGATTAGTAATTATAAAAAAAATATATATATATATATATATATATATATATATATACACTCACACACACACACACACACATATATATATATATATATACACATATATATATATATATATATATATATATATATACACACACACACACACACACACACACACACACACAGACACACACAAAATGTATACAGTATTTTGCAAAATAATCATAGGGAGGTATGCTAGGATGAAGAAAAGTATTTCAAAAAAGAAACTATGGAAAGGTTTACAGTCTCAAGTAAAGACTGGTTAGCAAAGAGACCGGTGGCAGATAAGATGAATACAGGAGGTTTTATAAAAAGTAAAAGAAGATACTCTTAAGAGGAGGAGGCTTTTGAAAACATACAGACTTCATGAGGTAACCCTATGTCTGACCCTGAGCTGAATCACGTGATATAATGTGAAAGGATAGTGATACAAGCTAGTGGGATACTGATGTCCATAGTGCAGCAGTTGGAATACAGATGTATAGATGTCATCCTGTTTTAAAGGGCACTGGCGATGCAGAATGTAGAGTGCTATCTAAGTTTTGGAAGTCACAAAAAAGAAAGGTATTTAGGCAAGTCAAAAGTGTGCTCTGACAAATCCTGAATATTGAAGAAAATGGATAGACATCGGTATGACATAAGGCTTAAAGTTGAACATGAACTCAGAAGAAGAAAAAAGAAGGAGAAGGTTAATTGATCTGGATGGACAACATTATGTGGTGGTGAGTGGGAAGGGGTGAAGTTAAAGATGAAGAAGAGAGAGTGTGGGTAGGTGAGTTGTGGGAGGAAGGGAACTGGCTCATCTCAGACCTGAGGAAATGCTAATTCACAGAGAGGGTGGTAGGATACTGAAATGCATTTTCTGAGGTACTTTTATGAAGTTAATTGTTGTAGGGATTCAGAATTCACCAAGAGAGAGAGAGAGAAAGAGAGAGAGCAATGAAGGATGAGGCAAGTGGGGGAAGGGTGGCTATAAAATTAGCACATGCTCCATCTATAATGAGTTTTCCTTTACTATCTGCATATGTGATATTAAAGTGTGAAAGGGAGTAATACAATTACTGCAGATGCAGCAGACATAGTGACTGCCTTCTTAACCGAAGTATTTACACAACAGTGATGACGCAAAATAATGGCAGAACAAGTACTGGTGGGGCAAATATTAAGATGGAAAAGTAACATAATCATCAGAAAGCTAAGGCACCAGCTGTGGAGATTGCATCCAGGGATCAAACATAATTGGGCCTCATGCTTGATGAGCCACTGGTAGGGCTATGATGTCTCCTTGGAACTCGATTAGTGTCATGGGACTGTGAGAAAACAAGGGCGGTTCCATTTCTCATGGATGGATGTACAAAAAAAACAGGCGTAACAGGCCTGTTAGTCACACTTTACTCTTGGAGAAGATTCTTTCAGACAGTCTGTTGGAGTTCAGAACTTTTTCTTTGTGTTTTTTGCTCCCCAGGCCTGCTAACTAAAAAGCCACTCCCCAATCAGATGCTGTCTGTTTGTTTCTCCCATTGAGGGGCTCCACCTAGTGCCAGGGTGAGAGCTGTCCAGAGGGGGACATCATTTGGGCACCGATGACAGTGTGCTGTGTCCTCACTGACATCCTAACAGTGAGGGAACTTGTAAAGGTCTTACCCCAATCCTAGGTAAGGAAATGTATGATCCATGTCACTATGGAGAATCACAAGGTGCCTGTCACCAGGCAGTAGAACTCAGGTGAGATACCACACCTGAGTCACTTTTGTTCCTATAGTTTTTATCTGTCAGTGTAGATGATCTTTATGATTAGAGTTTCATCTAAGGTCTATAGGAATTCTAAGGCACAAAAACTATAGATGAAAAGTTAACCCAAGTTAGCATTCAAGATTATGCTGATTTTCGTCCTTCAGATGAGACGTTAAACTGAGGCCCCTTCTGCCTAAGTTGCTGATAGCTCAGGTGGCTGTAACAAATCCCATTGCATATACTGAAAAGAGAAGGGGAAGTTCCCTGATGTCCTGCCAAATTTCCCCTAGTAGTATAAATACTATCTCAGGTATCCCTGAAAAAAGGGTACTAGCCTAGTGGGACTAACCCGGTCAACAAAGGATAAATAAAATAAAGCAAATAGTAAAATATACTGGCAGTAGTCCAGAGATAGCATATGAACATTTTGAGTTAAGAATAATTAGAAAAGCAAAACAACTTAGGATGACAACCATTAACACTGAATCATGCTGTGTAGTATTGAGGGAAGCTAAGTCTTACATATGATTTAATGGAGTCCAGACCTCTGTTTTTGCTTTTCAGCCTTATTTAGGTCAACATACCATTATAAATGGCATTATTAAGGCACTGTCTGGGGTATTTATTTATTTGTTAACCAGGAAGGCGGGCAGGTCAGATGAGCCTTTTCAGCCATGACCCAGATGAAAAGACATCAATACAGAAGCATTATACAAAAAAGAAATAAATAAAAGAAATATAAACAATAGTTCAGAGATCAGCACAGAAGTACCAGAACATAAAACCATGGCAGAAAGGCTGGAGCTTCTCCAGTGACCCTGGAATTTAAAACCATAGCTTTTTGTACAAGATTTTGGAATAAAAGAATAGTGAGGTTCGCAAATGGTCAGTTGCACCACAATTATCTGTAAACCATTTCCTCTGCCATTGCTGAGTGAAAGCACAGCTTCCATAACAACCATCTGGATTCATATACAAAAAAAAAAACAAAAAAAAAAGTCACCACCTCTATGGGCTGCATTCTCCACATGCCTTGAACTCACACGTACTAATTCCAAGATCACACAACAATGGGGAGAATAACAAAATCCCAACTGCTGTGCACAAAGGAGTCAGACAAACAATAATACTGTAGTATGTACAGTACAAGCAAAACCTTTGAGGAATAGTAAAATAGAGGATGTTAGCACCTGATCCAACCAACTGCTTTCAAGCAGTGACAGAGAATCCAAACATTTACCACCTTACCACTGAAGAAGGCTGCAAGGCAGACTGTTGTGTCTATAAATGACATTAAATATCCTGTTTGCTTTTGTTCCAAAATGTTTTACTTGGTCAACAGATAGTACTACCCCAGTCAGTAATGTGAATGTTCTGTTATCCTTTACTGTCAAGGCTATATGTTTTCCCATAAAACGCCATGGATTTGGTTTTAGCAAGAGGTTCTCCCATTTGATTCTCAGCTGGAGTGCAGGGAGTGCCTTCTGTGTGGAGTCTGCATGTCCTCCCCGTGGTTGGGTGGGCGTTCGAAAGACATGCGTAAATGGGTGTGCCTTCATTAAAGGTTGAACGTCGAGCTGGCACCTCGGCGTTCATGAAAAATCTACTGCCAATCATTAGTGGACCGGAGTTCTGCTGTGGCGACCCCTAACCGGGAAAAGCTGAAAGACAACAACATGGGGAGACTCTTATCTTACCTTTTAAGCAGTGCACTGCAGATGATTAGAGCAGCACTCCATTACAGTGAACCAAGAGTGAAGTAACCACTTCATGACTTCACTGCCAGTGTAACAAGGTAAAGCCTTGGCTAACACTCAGACATTGTGAGTTTGGTTAGTGAGCTAGGGCAGTGCAGCAGCTGATGGAGGGTGACAAGATTTTACCTACTCAATTCTCCCAGAGAGGAAGGGCTGGGGAGTACATGCCTTGAGTGTGCTGCTAGTGTCAAAAATCTCTGATGGAAATGGGATACCAGGAAGATGTCACATGTAAATGCAACAGAGGGTATCCATATATCAGAATTGACTGATTGCATATCCTACTTCTTGCACCATAGTGTCAGTGCCATTGGGACATAAGGCCATAACAATGGTAAGTTCCCTTCTGTTCTCGTACTAGAAAAGCATCTCTCTCTCCCTCTTCTGTGCTTCCCAGACAAGACACAGATCTGTCCCACACTGACAGGTTGCGAGGGGCTTGTCATTCCAGAGGCTGAGGGATTATTCTCAGCACAGGGATATGCAGTACAGAAATAAAGTAAGGGCTAATAGAGCACCATGTTGTTGGGGTAGTAAGTGACCAACCCACAAACTAGAGGTACAAAAAAACAACTGTTTCATATAACTTCACAGTGCCTTGTAGCATATCAAATCATCAAACTGTACATAATTTACATTCTTCAGAAATCTGAAGTGATTTACATTTAGCTCAGGTAAAATAAAAAATACAGCTTAGTTTCTGGGTCAGCAGTCTTTCACTCCCAAATTTTTAACAATGCTTAACCATATCAGTACAAAAACAACCGGTCCTAACTAAGATTAAATACAAACAAGGTCCCTTTTATGGAATGTTGTCCATCAGTGGAATTTCTTTTTGACAGTTAATAATTAATAAAAGAATTCACGCTGACTTCTTGGCATGTACAGTTTATTTTATAGATGACTCACTATTCTGACTGCGTGGTTAAGTACAGCCATTAGTATGACAGACAGCAATTAGAAACTAGGTGGCTAATTATATTTCCTAGTTTGTGACCATAGGGGGAATGTGGTGTACCACAGTGCAAATGGAAGTCATTAGGTTTAAGCAGATTTTAAATAGGTTGTCTTCTTTTAACATTCTACTGTAATGAGTGGAAGTGGTAAGCATGTTACAGTGGTACTGAGTTCTTACAGTTTTGTTTGTGATGTGCTAATTTGACAGAGCTGTTGCATGTTTGCTGCTTTGTTTCCTTTCTTGCCATATAAATGTGTTAAACAATACAATTCTTGCATAGAGAAATCTGAAACAGGCCTTCAAACCCATCAAAACTAGGCATGCTCTCTATCGTCAATCAATTCCTTACACGCTCCTCTAAAAGCTCTCTCCTCTTCCCTCTCTATGGTTCCTAAAGACTCAACTCATAAATAAAATATAAGTAAAAAAGCTATAAGTATGAAGTTGTGGTGTGCACAATCTGGCAAGGACGATCAGCATATGTGTTGCTGCAGGCTGCTCCACTCCACGTCCCTTGGCCAACATACCATTGGTGTGGTAGCAGCCTCAGGGTATAGTACCAGGGACACTTAAGGTAAAATGGTGGAGCCATGTAACTCATGGTCAGCTGAGGGGACACACAAGTGGAGAACAATGACTTGCTGTATCACTGCAAAAAGCAAGCTGCCAAACATTAACATACTTTCTTTCAAAATCATCAAACATTTCTGTACAGATCACAGAAAGAACCTTGAGCCAGTAATTGAAAGTCATATAGAACACAGAAAAAACCTTGAGCCAGTGACTAAAAGCCATATAGAACACAGAAAGAACCTTGAACCACTGAGTGAAACCCACATAATTAAGCTTATCCATAAACTGTCTGCTGTATTTCCTGAGTTCTACTTCCTGATTAGGAGCTTAAACAATGGTCATCTCACATACATGCTGTCCACCACTCAGAAGCATTTAATGTTGTTCTTTGAAGGAAACAAACCACAGAGCTGTAGCATGTGCTTACAGTGAAAGCAACTGCAGTAGGGTGCTTGACCATCACATTAAAGTTCAGGAAAGTCACAGTCGTGAGACCAGACTGCTGAATAACTTTGTTCCATTTTTTTAAATCTTTTAATATATAACACTACATCTTTTATAGACAATTGAAGGGCTAGTTATAAATTACAAAAAAAATATTTTTATGCAATATTACATCTGAATCAACTCTTCGCTTGATTATATGACCCTTGATGTTGACTACCCCCCTTAAAGATTACTGAACAGATGAGGGTGTTTGTATAGACATCATTTCATTTTGGGGTAACCTTATGCCATCCCTGAGCACAAGTCATAGTGTGTTAAAGTTTCTAGACTACTTAGTCTGAATAACAGTTAAGAACCGAATTGTCTTTGAATGGAAATGCAGCCCATCTGTAATGTCATAGCTAAACTATATCCACCTTCTCAGGGTTTATATGATTTGCTGATTAGATAACTTTTACAACAGCAGCCACGTTAGATAGATTGATTGAAACAATACTAATTTCATGAAGTTTAATCATACTTTGACTTAGGAATAGGATCCATTCCCTTCATATTAGAAACCCAAAAGACTTGGAGAAATTAAAAATAGAACTGCACTATAGATTACAGGTTATGCTTTATCACTTGCCATGTGGCAGCCATTATATTATGTACAATAATTTTATTATTATGCAAGCTGTATATTTATTTTGCTTGCACTAACTGCTGCATCAGGGTTTTTGTACTTTTTCAGTGACTAAAAAAATGTGTGCTGCATGCAATCTTTCTTTATTTACATTTTTTTTATGTGGGTAAACCCAGTGGACACACGTCCCTTTTTCAGGAGTGACCCAGAAGCACTATCTGGTCAAGTGACTTGCTCAGAGTTGCCTAGTAGACAAATGGAGGTGGAAGGATTCAAGCCCTTATCCTCTTGACTAAGTAAGCAGCTTGGGAACAACTCAGAATCTTAATGAACAGAGGTACTAAAGTCAATAACTCTTGTTTTTGCTGCAGCTGATTCTGTCATTTCTGTTCAGTTTCTTTAAAATGCGTACGTTTACATTCCCTCATTGCTAAGGTGACTACATGAATTTTAATATTTAACAAGTATTAACCACCTTTCCTTGGGATACAAAGTTACAAAGGTATATCCAATGACAACATTCTCCTAGTGTGCTTTCAACACCTTTTCTTCGATGGTAACAAATAAATGCTATGAAGCATTTTAACTGATGTGTCATTTTACCTGTTGTTACCGGGCAACCAACGTATTCATGTGCTTAGATAAAGAGTTGTCAAGCAGACACTAGGCTTTAATCTATACTTGTTGACAGGGCATTCACCAACACACAATAGCAGCTTCACCTGGGGTGACTTTACAAAGTTCACGTGCTAGCTTCACCTTTCTGACATTACTTAGCCAGTTTACTTATATACTGCACTTTAATCTGTATAGTAATCTATAGATTTATCCATTTTCATTAGGGCATTGGGTAGAAATCTAAATTAATCTGGAAAAAATCTCAAAATCATAAAAAAAAGAAAAAATCTTAAATGTTGGCAGTTTGTTTGTGTGTTATTTAAGATACTTCATATTAAATATATTTTGAAAAATAGAGATCCGTAATTGTACTGTAACAAATTTTCAAATGCTTGTTGTCTGTTTTGTAGCAAAATCAAAAATTTTGGAGGAAAACAGCAAAATGTTAAAGTAACAGATGTCTGTAAAAATCAGGGGAATGTCAGCGGCATTAAACTATGCAACATTTTATTTTCAAAATTTCAGGTGAGTTTCTGTGCAGCTGTCATAGGACTGCAGTATCCTCTGTTTTACTTTTTTCAGATCAGAAATCATTCTTAGCCATAAGTTTCAGGAATCTTGCTAAGCTGAATAAATTAATTAAAGAATGCATTTTGCTCATGATATTAAAGTATTGTAGTCTGGTCCCTTCCAATCTGCAAAGACTGAATTAGTCAGAAAGGTCCTCGTGATAAGTTCTTTTTTAATCCTGGTCAACAAATGTAAAGTAAATGAATAAAATAACTTTATTTATTTCTTATTTATGTAGCTAAAGATTAAATTATAAAAAGGTTAAAAGCGTAAAGTTACACTAATTGTCTTAACTCTTTTCATCTTCTTACGATTTCTGGTTCAGTGCTGCTTTTTTTCATTTGTCTGCTGTTACTGCAGGCATGCACAATATAAGTAATTTTATTGCCTTTCAGAATAGATCTTTCTGTTCCATACTAGGTAGACGCCATTTGTTAAACTGTATTCCTATGATTTAACCATCAAACCATCTTCTTTCAGCTGTCCCCGTTAGGGGTTGCTACAGCAAATCATCTGTTTCCATTTCTTCCTGTCCTCTGCATCTTGCTCTGTCACACTAACCACCTGCATGTTCTCTCTCACCGCATCCATAAACCTTATCTTAGGCCTTCCTCTTTTTCTGTTACCTGGTAGCTTCATCCTTAGCATCTTTTTCCCAATATACTCAGCATCCCACCTCAGCACATGTCCAAACCAACATAATCTTGCCTCTCTGGCTTTGCCTCCAAACCTTCCAACCTGGGCTGACCCTCTAATATACTTATTCTTAATCCTGTCTACCCTCGTCACACCCAGTGCAAATCTTAACATCTTTAACTCTGCCACATCCAGCTGTAACTCCTGCCTTTTTGTCAATGCCACTGTCTCCAACCCATATAACATAGCTGGTCTCACTACCCTCTTGTAGACCTTCACTTTCACTCTTACTGGTACTCGTCTGTCACAAATCACTCCTGACACTCTTCTCCACCCACTCCATCCTGCCTGTACTCTCTTCTTCACCTCTCTTCCACACTCACCATTACTCTGAACTATTGATCCCAAGTATTTAAACTCATCCGCCTTCACCACCTCTACTCCCTGCATCCTCACCATTCCTCTACCCTCCCTCTCATTCACACACATATATTCTGTCTTAGTCCTGCTGACCTTCATTCCTCTTCTCTCTAGAGCATATCTCCATCTCTCCAGGGATTTTATAAGAAAACAAGCATGAGTTAACTAGAAA
This sequence comes from Protopterus annectens, assembly GCF_019279795.1. Classification (NCBI taxonomy): domain Eukaryota; kingdom Metazoa; phylum Chordata; order Ceratodontiformes; family Protopteridae; genus Protopterus; species Protopterus annectens. The sequence continues at coordinate 793,343,457 of NC_056733.1, read as the reverse complement.
GAGTACAGCAGAAATATACCAAGGGCATCCACGGATGTAAAAATGTAAGTTATTATTAGAGACTAAAATATCTGAACTTGTACAGTGTCTCATGTAGATATTTAAGAGGAGACCTTGTTCAGGTATTTAAGGTATTTAGAGACAACTATATCTGTGAATGTTTGGGGTTATCAAAAAGTACTAGAGAATCGTCGGACAACCTATGTAGAAGATTCTGTAGGAATGAGAAGTGTACTAATTAGTTCTCTGACAGAGTAGCTGATGCTTGGAACAGACTAGCAAATTACATTAAAGCAAGTACTAGTTTAGATATTTTTAAGAACAGTCAGGATACTTTTTATAGGAACAACTGTTTTGATATACTGGCAGGCTAGAGAGGCATTAATGCCTGTGCTTGAAATGTTTATATTTAGGTATGTATGTATGTAAAAATCAATCAAAAGATGTTAAACAAAGGGTCTCCTTCACATTGTCAGACTCACTATTCGTTGAATCCCTCTTCATCGAACCCTGTTTGTCGAAGTCTTTATCCACTGAACGATTATTTCAGCGAACTTTGTTCCATGGTAAGTAACCAGTGGGCCATTATTGAGAATTTGCCCTTTTTCCCACTGTAGTGTAGTGTAGTTGGGGAGTGGGGGTGCAGTCCACTAAAAGAGTGGGTTTTAAAATGTTGTTTTTGTTGCAGTCGGTAGGGTGGCCCACTGGTTACTTACCATTCGAAAATGTTTTGCTGAAACAATCATTTGATGGATGAAGATTTGACAAATATGGTTCTACAAGGAGGTGTTCAACAAATAGTGAGTTTGACAATGTGATATAGACCCACTAGACAAGACTCGGAGAGAATGGAAAGGCAATTTACAAAAAACAATCGGAGGATATATGTATGGCTCCCGAGTATGAAACAAAATTTAGAAGGTCTAAGATGTTTGCATGAAGTGTTTACATAAGTATTTTTAAACCCCAAGTAGACTAAATAGAATTTTACCACAGGAAATCGTCTCAGCAATTGCTGGGAATGTGATGGGAAACAGAGCGGTACTTGGGAACATGTTTTTTTTTTCAAATGTCAAGAGTTAATAGATTTTAGAAATTTGCTACAGGGTATTTTGTCAAACATAATGTTAGTAATTATAGCAATAACCCTATACATATTTATTTTTTTACTACTTACAATATACTTAGTAACAGAATTAAAGAGTCCAAAAACAACAGGAGGACACAAGATAGGCACCAGGTTATAAAGCTTTAATCAGGCACAAACGCTTTTGCATCTGCTTCTTCAGGTGCTAAAAACAAACTGAAACTAGTCATACTTTTAAACATTGCTGAATGCATCACATGACAAAAGTACATCACATGACTATATACATTCCATTACTATAAAATATTAAAGCTATATGGTAACCACAAAATAACTAAATATTCAAAGAAAATCATAAAATATTTCTTATATACTTTGTGCACTATAAAAACATTGTTAAAATACATATTCTTAAAAACAACTACTTTACTTACGTAGAGGTCTGGCCTTTAACTTTGGTCTCAGTGGTATTTGTTCATTGAGACCATGTCCCATGTCAGCTCTGAATAAGACTATTCATCTAGCTTCCAGTTCCTCTGTTTTATTACGTGTCCCCTTTTACTCACAAAACTTCTAGCAATGGCCATAAACTTAAATTTATGTTGTTTGCTAGTATTCACAACATGTTTGGCCAGGGCATTACTTCTACTTAGTTTGCCTATGTGATAAATGTGTTCTCGAACCCTCTCCTTGAGTGTACAGTCTGTTTTCCCAATATAAAATGTCCTGCATACTACACAGTGAGCGAGAGACACTATATGCTGTGTATCACATGTAGCTTGTACTTTAAATTTATATAGCCGATCCTGATCTGGATGTAAAAATTCATTACTTATGTGTATATACCCACAGTATGAACATTTGCCATGCTAGCCTTAGTATGTCACAAACTGACTACTTCTTGCATTTGCTTCTGTACATCTCTCTCCCCATAGCCTCTGGCCAGTAAATCATTCCTCGTACTGTTCAATTGTTGATGGAAATCTGCATCCCTAACGTTCAACCTAGACGCTGTAAGACATACTAAGGCTAGATATTATTATTCGGATAGATGGTCTAAGGAAAACATACCAGTGGTGATAAGCCTAAGTTAAAGGTGCCATTAAGCTTCTCTAGTGATGTTGGATCTTATATGAACATTATACATAAACACTGGGGAATATTGACCACTGACAAGGAGGTCACAAAATGGATAGATAATGAACCTAAATTTTTGTTTATAAATCAAATGTCTTTGAAGAGACGCTTATGTGCACCCAGAGAAAACATCTATTGGTGGTATGAGAGCTAAGCCTTTCAAATTACCTGATGTTAAAATTAATAGGTTAAGTTTTTCTAAGAATGGTACATTCCCATGTGGGACTTGTTCTACCTGTCCGCTTGTTGTTAATACTTTCTTGAGTATTAATGGATTCAAATTTTATCCAAATCAGAGTTTTTCATGTAATACTGCTAGTGTTGTTTATGTTCTCAGATATCCCTGTGATAAATTTTATGTGGGGGAGACTAAAAGGATGTTCAAAGTTAGTATCCAAGAACATGTTAGGGATATAAAAATGATAATAAAGATAGTCCATTAGCCCTTCACTTTAAAGATTATCATAATAGTGATTTTAGAATTTTAAAAGGTTGTGTTTTGGAACATGTTTGTGTGGGTTTGGGGGAACTGACATCTGTAAAAGATAAGTTGCTTTATTTCTAATGAAGTATGCTACCTTCATCCCTAATGGATTGAATACTGATTTTAACTGGAAATATCTAATTAATTAATTTTTTGTTAATTGTTTTATTGATGGGCATGTTGAGTTGCGCACATATTTTATATGTGTGTTTTTTGTAATTTGTGTATACTCCTTGAAGGCATTTGCTGAGGAGCTAGAGGTTTATAAATGTATTTACTGCATCTGTAGATGTCTGTGGTTTGTTCTTTTGGTCTGTTTTTTGCCTTGTGGTTCTGCTATTTTGTTAAACATCTTGGATGAACAAATTATTTTAAATAAGGGAATAATTCCTTTCAGCTGAGATAGAAAATGAATAGCCTAGACATAGTAAGTCCCTACTACTTTTAATTCTGTTGGTTACCAAAAAAAAAAACAATTGTTAGGAAATGGAAACCAAAAACAAAACCTAATGAAACAGAATCGTTGAATGTTGTAAAGGAGATAAATAACTGTAGGTGGGTTCATTAGAAAAGTGATGGAATAAACTATATAGAAATAAATGAAATCTGTGGGAACAATATATACAGAATAATATTCACAAGGATATTTCAGGCAGGACTTGAGAAACTTAAATAATGTTAAACTGAATAATTGTTAAGAGAAAAATCATACCTGTACAATGTATAGAAATGAAATCAAAAATTGTAATGGTTTGATTTTCTTTAATAATTCAATGTGTACTCATGTCATTATGTTGTGTGTAATTTTTTAAGCCTTTAGTACTTTTTTTGTTACTCAAGAAAAATCTGTATTGAGTTAGTACTCATGACATAGGCAATCATGCATTTATATAAATGAAAACAAACCATATTGGCATATTTTAAGTTGCAAGCATTATACATCACATATAATCTTTATTACAGTCATTGTCCATCTAACATTACATGGCTCATTCAATTCCTGCGTATGCTATGTGTGATGTTAATAAAGATGTTAAAAAATGTTAAATGTAGTTGATAGTGGCATGGTGACAAACTAGAATAACAGTAATCTGGGAATGTAAGACTGACTACAGAATGACCCTTGAGGCAGTATGGGCTGTAGCCAGCCTAAACAGGTGTACAGTAAATGTGAAATGATTATCAGTAAGCAACATGGCACAGGTGACATTTATCAGGTTGATATGCACTGTATAAGTTTGGCATACACTGTGCAAGTCTAATACACCTTGTGTGAGTTACATTGGTGAGGTAGGATGCATAAAAAGGAAGGTAAGACAGACTGCAAAGTAACATAATGATTCACAGGCAATGCCTGCGTTTGATTGTGGATGATAACATATGAGGGGCAGAGAAGAGTGTGCAGACATGTGCATGATTCAGGGATTTGAAAATACATGGAGTGAAATGTTTTACACAGGGGTATAAATCTACTTATACAGTCAGTAGGTGCTACAAAAAGGTAGCGTAACTGCTATTCTAGGATTAAAGTATGAATGTACCTTTAAGTCCAAGACAATGGCCAGAGAAACAATGATGTAGATTGCAAGGAAGCATTGGTAAGATGTACGAAAAGAAGCCAAATTGTAAAATGGTATCCTTCACTCAGATGAGTGCAGTTTCAAGGATTCATGTTATTTAATCAAACATTTGAATATCAAGTGACAAAACACCGTCACTCAAAACTTCAGGAAAAAAAGCAGCAAAAACACATTTATTTTTCTAGGGGGAAAAGCCCCCCTACACCTCTCACACCCCCCTGTTAGTTATACATACTAACTCTGTGATCACACTACAGTAGGGATCATGCTTCAGAACTATGTCTCTGATTCCCTCTGTACCACAATCGCACACACTGTACATTTCCCATTTATCCCTGAACATCAACATTTCCATTTTAGATGTTTTGTTTTTGACATTAGACATGCTTCTGGAGTATTTCTCCCCGGGCCTCCGCTGAAAATAGGATCTGTGGAACCTAGTCGGACTTTCCCGGTCAACAAATGTTAAATAAAAAATAAAAACATTGTGTCTCTTGACATTTACAGCTGTCGAGATATTGCCATGCACCCCAGTTTCAGTGAATGACTTTTTACTTGATATTTTTTTTTTATTGCGGTCGGACAAAAGCGGATTAACTTCTTTTGTATAGGGCTGTAGTAGGATGACCACAAACACAAAAGGTTATTATTAGAAAATATTTTTTGACAGTGTCTCAAGGGTTGCTTTAGCAGTAGAAAGAGAAACTAAAAATGTACAAGATTTCATGTTTGTCACATGGCAGTAGCAGCACATGGCTTCTTACTGTAAACTTAAAAACACCATGCTTGTGATGGAATTGGTAATATAAAAATATGCTAATTAAAGAAAATATTTCCAGAAAGCCTATGTCGAAATAACTGAATCATGGTTCTGACAGATCTTATTTTCTTGTTGTAGGGGAAAATAGTGTCGAAAGCAAACGCTTCTTCTTTGCATAGTGTTTACAACTTAAATTTATTTATTGACATTTGATTACTGGGATAGTCTGACTGGGTATGAGCCCATTTTCAGCTGAGGCCTGGTGAGAAAAGCTCCAAAGTATTACAAAAATTTAATTTTATAATCGTCAAAAATAATACAAAAACATGTATAGTTTAAAAAAAAATCCTGGTGCAAAGATGGACACTAAACGTGAATGTTTAAACAGATAATGGAAGAAGCTTAACCATTAATAAGTATCAAAATTCAGTGAAGTGACTGCCATAAATTTATAACTAAATCATCTTGTTCTGAAACTTAGACAAAAGAACATACCATAGTGGGAGTTTCTGATATGAAAATTGATTACAGGAAACAAAAGGAAACATCTCTCTTCGATAGTAATTAAAAATGAACCTAGACATAGGAGAAATAAGTCATATATTTATTTATTGACATTTGATTACCAGGAAAATCCAAATGGGTAGAAGCCCATTTTCAGCAGGGTGAAAAAGCTCCAAATAATTACAAAACATTTTAACAACAATAATTTTACAATCGTCAAAAATAAAACAAAAACATCTGCAATTTAAATAATTATAAAAAATTAGACATAATATAAAAACATTGGTTAAAAACCAATACTAGGTATATGACAATCATTTAATATTTAAAGAATTTTTTATACAGTTTGTAGAAAAAAGATAAGTTAGTCTACTACAAATAGGAATTGCAATATGAAGTAAGGGGAAAAACAGATTTATGGTATATTTAGAGCAAAAGTCAGGGAAGTGAGTTTGATAGCAGTAAGGAGGTATCAGGAATGTAAAGGCACTTGTTCACATTTAGGGATATAGTTTATCCTGGTTCTGAGCAAGAACAGAGCCAGATTTTAGCTAGGAAATTTTTCAGAGTGATTTTGAAAGATGGATATAGGTAAGGAGTTCTAGGCCTTATCAACCTTGCACAAGTACAGACAATGCCTAGCAGATTTTTTAGGTTTGTAGACGGGGGTTTTTGGTCACTGGGAATATAGTTGTGTAGAATGTTTTTTAGTGCTGGACAGGAAGATGGATGCTGGATAATTTTATAGATGGTAAGAAGATATGTATATTAGTTGATGTGGCAGTTCTAACCAATTTAGGCTTTTCAGTGCTATACAGTGGTGGGTTCTGAAATGGGCATGTGCTGCAAATTTAGCAACTTTGTTATAGCATTGTTCAAGTTTTAATTTTTGTGAAGCTTGGAGGTTAGTAAGGATGGAAGTACCATAAAGAAGTGTGGGGAGGAGATAAGTAGAGACAAGTGTAGTTTTAGTTACATCAGTGAGAATGTTTTTGGCTCTGTAAAGTATCTCAATTTTTGATGAGTTTTTCTTATGCAGTTTTGTATATGCGGGTCGAATGTAAGATTATCATCCACTATCACCCCTAATATAGAGGACTTTAAATTTTGTTTTTTCATGAAGGAGGGATGGGAGATAAAAATAGTTTGGTCTTTTTTTGGGTTGAGCATGAGTTGTGAGTTACAAAGCCATGTTTCAGTGGCTGTTAAAGCTTCCTGAGTAATATATTGGAGGTGTACCATGTTGTCAGATATGCAAATGAGAGTGGAATCATCTGCATATTGTGTTACGGTGCCCTGTTATATGGATGTATGGAGGGTGTTGGTGAAAATGTTAAAGAGGAGGGAACCAAGGATGGAGCCTTGTGGTACACCGGTGGTGACTGGGAGGTAAGGAGAGAACATGGAGTGGCATTTTACTGACTGATATCTATTGGACAGGTGGCTTTTGAACCACAGAACAGTGGGCTGAGAGAGACCTATTGAGGTCATTTGAAATAGAAGTTTGCTGTGACAAACTGTGTAGAAGGCTTTAGACAAGTCTAGAAATAAGGAAGACACTAGTTTGCTGTTATCGCTAGGTTTATTGACAGTATCTATATAGGTTAGAAAGATAGTGCTACTACCATGGAAGGACGGAAGCCATGTTGTATAGAGAATTGGAGCTCTTCCTACAGGAGAGAGTTGAGTAATTGTTTTGAATACATTTTTCAAGTATTTTGGTGGGGGAAATAAGATTGCTGCAGGTCTAAAGTCATTAATGTCTGTTGAATTTCCTTCTTTGTGTTCAGGAATAATGTGGGCCTTTTTCCCAAAGAGAGAGAATGTGGGGTTCCTGGATTGACCTGTTTATAAGGATTGAGACAGGATAGGCAATGCTACTGGCAGCCATTTTTAGGCATTTTCTTGGAAGATTATCATCTGAAGAAAAGCATGGTTTTGGTCTCTTTAAGAGAAGCTTTATATAGGATGTGGGCACTGGTTTGAAGGTGAAAGTGGATGTGCTGTTATGTGGCTGTTGGGCACGGTTGGGATTAGATGTTGAAGAATCCTTGGTTAGAGATGCTATCCCATCTATAAAATAAGAGCTGAACTGTATTGCAGTTTTGAGTGGTGCGTTATCAGGAGAGGTGTTTGAGTTGAATACTTAACCAGATCATAGATCTGGTGGCCTGGAGGATAAGAAAGTGAAAAATTAAGTAAAGATATGTGATGAATGTTGGTCAGACAGTAAATATGTGTGAAGAATGTCAGGCCAACAATGAATTTCTATGTTGAATGTCAGGCATGCAATAAATCATCACTGAATGTATCTTTACCTCCATGAGAATGACCAGAGAAACAATGATGTAGTTTGAATATGAACTATGTTGGGGAGTTCATTGGAACTCATGTCTTTGATAGATGAACATCCCAGGAATAATTTAACTTTACATGTGGCTGTTGAAAAGTATATTTTAGAAGTACTAGTGTTTGATAATAGATTTTGTATCACTGGTGTGTAATTTGCAGATTTTTGAAGAACAGTGGAGGTCATTGTTGACAGAGAGGGTCCTACAAACAATTGGAGGAGATGATATATACATATAGCTTGTGATAAAAGTGCAGAAATACAACCTATATTTTTTAATCTCTCCATTTAACCACAGTCCTTATTGTTGAAAAAGATGTAATACAGCACTCCAGTTTCCTCCCACATTCCAAAGACATGCAGTAGGTGGATTGGGCACTCTAAATTGATCAAAGATGTGAGTGTGGGTGTGAGTGTGTGGTATGGAAGAACAACCATGACAGGGCTAGCCACCTGGCAGTGTGAACGTTGGGTTTAGATGATTGTCACTGCTGAGGTGACACCCTAACCCCATGTGCAAAAATGGAAAAAAGGAGGTTGTGAATGAATGGATGGATGGATGAATGTGGAAGTTTTGATGCAGTTGTGTTTTTTTTTTGAGAAACCTGAAAATAGAGTACTACAGTTCATATAGTTAGCTTTGCCAAAATCTTAGTCACTGAGCTATGTAATGGTTTCAGCAGCACGATTACCTGTAATGGTTTCAGCAGCACGATTACCTACAGGCACTGAACAGATTGCTTCTTGTTGTATTGAATAATTTGTTGAACTATACCATTATAGGTGTAGGATTGCTGTTGATACACTACTACTTGCAGATAACACCTGCTGTACTGTAAGATATGGTTACATATAGGAACATGACATACATTGTTAGGCATTTCATATCTTAATGGTGGACCTTCTTCCTCCAAACCTCCACTGAAAATGGACCCAGAAATCAAAACATAAATAAATGTGTAGTATGACTTAATGGCGAAAAAAAAAAGTTTGTGGTTAATGTCATATGTATGCCCAAAGAGAAACGAAATGGTAATAACAGCACTCACTTTGAATTCTTAAAATCTGTCACAACCTGGTATATCTGATCTGCAGAGAAGTTACTGGTCCACAGCAGGATATTTTTTTCCCCGTGAGATTTGCACACCATAAAGTACTTCACAGTCACATATTAACAGGGATCATTCCTTTATGAGTTGTGCATTTTGATATGCTGCTCAAGATTGTCATTGTGTGTAGGCAGAGATGGTGGGTTTTGTCGCTGTCATTTCAGGAGACAGAGAGTTCTTTGAATGGTGGCACAGGTGTTTGTAACAGATGCAGCTGGTATGCTTTAAAGGCTGCAGTAATTTATCAGAGATGTGAGACACTTGATTATCAGTAAACGTGACACACAGAAAATGATTAGACTGAAATTATGTGCCCTAGCTAGGAAGGGAACCCATTGCTCCAATTAATCTTGCCATCTGAATTATTTCTAGTTGCAGGATTTACTGTCTGAGAAGGAAAGAAAGTGTTATTTGCAAAGCACTCTGAAATAGGCAGTATGACAGCAGGGCATCTAATGGATTTATCCTGCATTATATGAAATAGTTAGTTGCCAGTTGATTTAATCATTTCACAAAGATTAAAATCTGAAACTAAGTGGTAATAAATATGTAATTAGAGTTGCAGCACATAGCAGCTGCTAACAAAATGTAATACTTTTTTTACTTAAAGATGCCAGGAGTTTATCACAGGTGTGAGTCCTCTGTGCACGAAATCCTACTATGTTATACATTTTAATTTGTATATGTCCCTTGTTCTCACTGCCCTTCCTTTAAGTAAGATGCATTCATTAGTCCCATCTTCTCCAGATTGCATTCATCAGCTGTTTTTCCACTGTTATAGATTTGCATTTTATGATGTGGTTTGACAGAACTTAAATTAACTTTCTTCCTTCTATTTGCTCCTCAGAAGAAGCTTCCCAAAGAGCTACCAGCAAAATGTTTGTACGCAGGCTTAGTGAAACAGACTGGGATCAGTATATTTCTTTTCCCTCCCAAGTTGACTACATTAACAGAAACTAAAATGTAGCATTTATAGCAAAGTCTGTGTGATAACTGTCAACTGTCCCTGATTTTGGCTTAACGTTTTTGCTCTGTCCCTCCTATTCCCTTCTAAAACTGGCAATTTTGGGAGAAAAGCTAGGGGATTCCTCTTGATAAACACTGATAAATTAGAGTTACAGACTTCATTTACTTCAGAAATGCATGTTAATTCACATTCTATCATTCCTGTCAACCTCTTACAAGAAATCAGGACAAAGCCTAGAATAATGGGGGGACAAAGGCCCTAAAATAAGGACACGCTTTAAATAATGATCTTATAAACTTAAGACAATTGCTAGAATAACAGGATTTGTGTTAGCATGCATTTTCTAAAGGATATGAAGTCTGTTACTCAAATGTATGCCATCATTTAGTGACTTCAATCCTCAGTGATTTGCTTGAAACCAGAAATTTTAGGAGGAACAGACTAAAAATATAAAGCAATTATTAAATTGTTAAATAAATTATTTGAAAATCTGGACAGATGAGAGGTATGTATTCTGTCAACTTCTCAAGTTAATAGTACTAATACAGTATTTTAAAAGTGTACCTGGCTTTCATTGACTGTTTCTGGATCTGTCCCTAATTCTGGGGAGAAGAGGTTTAGAGCTGGGGTGGTGAAAGTTATTACAAGTTGCTAAATCTGATAAAGTTATGCAGATCTACATAAGGAGGGTGAAAATGTGATGGGACTCAGCAATACACACACTGGGGTGGAGTATCACAGAGATGGGTATATTTATTTTTATAGTCCTATAAAAATACATTGGCAGGACAGATTCAGCAGTGCAGAGACTACTTTCTTGAATAAGATAACTTTCCAGTACAAACAATATGTCTTTTTATGAAGTTATTCAGAAATTAATTGACTAACACAACTTTTTGGGCTGTTAAACTCCCATAAAACATAAAATCACTTAAGTGCCAAGTGGGGAACAACTTCATAATTTGGTTTATGCTTAATTTATGAACTTTCACTTCCTGGATTTTCTTCCTGATTTTTCTTGCATCAGTGACCATATCTCAGTCATGATGTGGATCAATTATTGATGGTCAGTGTATTGATAGGAAGAATAAACTCACAGAATTTTGGTGAATATTCCATACTTTGCATTCACAGATGGTTGCTTAGCCATCAGATCCCAATTTAGGAAGGTCTCTGTAATGAATTAAGGTAACTAGACGATTTTCTAAGGTATTTAATTTTATACAAGCTACTGTGCACAACTTTTTTGTAAGAATGACGGATCAGTCATGAAGTATCTGGGGTACTGTTTATTTGCTTAACTTGTCTTTCACTTTTTGGGTGGTGTCAGGTTCATTTCCCACCTTTAAGATACAGTGAGACTCTCACCTTAACATTAAAAATACTACATGCCATGCAATACGTTGCCTCTACACTCACTTATCAAAAGTGGCTAAAACAAGTAAAAATAATAAAGACTGTATATTCAGAGGTATGGTATCAGTGGCAATAGTTTAATACACATTGCTGTAAAATTTAAAAGTATATTGCATACACACATAGGCTCATAGGTAGGAACTAGGCTATTGGCCCTAGGGCCTATATAAGCCTAGCCAAAAAGGTACCCTGGCTTTCGCCACCCAAGAAAATAATTTTCATGTGCCCCTGTCGAGCAGAACCACAGAGGTGATCCCCTGGGTGAATTTCCAATTTCCCATCCAATCATCAAGATTTTTCTTGAAGAGTGTTAATGATATACGTCTGCAGTCATACATACACAACTACAAGTGGGTTTGCTTGTGTATCAGAAGTCCATAACCTAACCAACCTGCATACAAAAAAAAAATAGAAGGAACAATGTTAAATGATGTCTGCTTATGCATTGCTTTTAGATTAACTGTAAAGGTGAATTTTTATGTTAAGCTATTAATGAGCAAATGCCATTTAAGTAAGAAGGTCTGCTCACAGCTATCGGGGATATTCTGGGCATAACGGTTTGTCAGGAACATTTTTTCTGGAACTATCACTTTGTGAAATTATATTAAAGCTACGGTGTCTCATAATTATTCCTCACACTACTGCCAGGGTTATGTCAGGGCTTCAAAAAAAAAACATGACTGGTGATCTTGTGTTTTCTGCTTGTATCCGTAGCCACTAGCCTTTTTATTTCACTTGTTTGTAAGGACTCCATGCTAAATAAAGAGTCATGTTTGCATTGCTTCTCATGTCTTACTAACAGTCTGTCTTCTGTAAAAAAATGCCCTCTGTAAAAAAAAAAAAAGTCTTCTTTGGCCTTTCATTTTCCATCAGCAGCTTTTATCATGTTGCCTCTTCTTTCTGATCTTCTCTTATTTCTGCTCCTTGCCTAATTACACAGTTTCTTTTTTTTTTTTTTTGTTCAGGGAGAGGGTGTAGCATAGTGGTTACTGTGATTACCTCATAAGTACAAGGTACAGGGTTTAATTATCACCTTTAAGGGAAATTAGGTAAGCTTGAAATGTCTCATAAGGGCAGCTAGCCTAGTACTTCCCTATGACGTTATGCTTAAACAGCAGACATGCTGGTAAAGTTCTAACAGTAGGATGAATGGGTGTCCCATATACTATCAACATATTGTTTAATTATCTTATCCAGGAAATCCTTTTGGGCTTGACAATTCTTGTAACTATGTTTACAGTGAAACTGTTCCACTAACCAGTGATCAGGATTCACTTTTGTTTATTTAATCCCTTGGCATATTCCTCCCTTTCATCTTCTTTCTGTACAGGATAAATAACTTTCTTTAGTATTTCAGACTTTTTTTCCTAGGTTAAAACTAAGTATACGGATCTCTTTCCTCTGTTATATAACCATATCTTTTATGACCTTGATTTTTACTCTGACCTTTATTGAAAGTGCTTTTTTATCTTTACCTGCAGACTTTCTTTTGTCTGCAGGCTTCTCTGGCATCAGCAGTAGCTTGTTGTATACTTCAGTAGCTAATGTAGTCCCTGATGATACAGAGTCTGCCACCATCTTTATTTCTCTACTAAGTATGCTACTTCAGGATTTGTATTGTACTGTGTTCTGTCTCTATTGTTAATTGTACTTCTTTACATTCTTTTGATCCTTATACTTTCAAATGGTTTTCCAGAAGCTGAGTATCATCTCTTATGAAAATAACGACTACCACGGTGTCTACACTCTTTTGTAACTCTATATTTTATGTGCATTCATACATGTTCTTTTACTGTTAACTTCTCTATATACTTTGCTTTCTTCATTCACTTTGCCTTTTTTCTGTTTTTATTCTTTATCTATGCATTTGGCAGTCTTTTTCTCTTCATTTCTGATGATCAGTGGATCTGGAAAAATCTAGCAGCTTGTTCAGGGTCATTTCTGGTAATGGATTCCTCCCACTGTGGAATAACTACCCTGGTGTCTTTATTTTATTTCTCCTAAGTTTTCTTGATTTTGAACTCAATCAGTATTCTAGTCAAAATCTGCTTTTGTAACTTAGAGGAGAAATGCCATGACTATTACCCAGGTGGCCCAAGTCTGACTAGCAGTTTAGGTGCTGGAAGAGTCAGGTAGAGGGATGGGGGGGATGTAACAGTGAATCTCTCATCCTGTGTGAATGGGAGAGGTGTCTCCACCTTGATTGATTGCCACCATGCAAATAGAGGTTTGCAAAGCATCAAAGTAACCAGAACCAGGGTTTTGGGATTGGCAGTACCAAACCAGTGATGGTAACCCTCATTGACAGGTGTGTGGATGTGAGCTTATGTCATATTACTGAGTTTTGGAAACTCAAAATTCATGTGGTCAAGACTACATGTTCAAGCTTTCAATAACTTGAATGAAAAAAAAAGTATGTTTTTTTAAGTGGGCAGGCCCTCCTGCACCCCCCCCCCCATCCCCTGCAAATTTTATATCCCACCTCACAGATGCCATTACAGTGGGGAAAGGGATAAATTCCCTGTTAAAGCATGTTCATGTAAATTGCAGTACAATGCGGATTGGGGAATTTATCCCTTCCCCACTGTAGTGCAATCTTGGAGCTGATGTATATATAATTTGCAGGGTGTGTGGGGTGCATGGGGGCTTGTCCCCCTGCAAAAGCATAGTTTTTTTAATGTTCAAGTTTTCAGAAACTTGAGCATATGGTCTCAATCATATGAATTTTGAGTTTTCGAAACTTGATAATATTATATAAATCATAGAGGCACAAATGCACGCAGATGAGAAAGGTGATCATGCTAGGCACTGGGAGTGTGGTTGTGGACTAATAGATACATCCGCTGTCTATATTAATAAGGGCTTTATTATAGATTCTGCTGATTATCTTCCTAATGGCAGTGAGCTCTGAGCCAGTGACATACATTTTTCACATTTGCACTTAGATACGTGGCTGTGCAATGTTTCACTAGAGTAGTCCACCAATTACTCAGGATTTAGTATAGAGTTTCCACCTGGTTTTAATTGCAAGGATGAACTCTGTGCACAATCGTTTAAGGTTCTTTCTTGTAGATTGTCAGAGAGAGATCAGTATAGTGGTTGCAGTAGTAATGTGACAAGCCGTTCAGAGTTCTTTAGTGACTGCTGGTGGAAGGGTTGATGGTGATATATGTAGTCTGCTTTTCTCTTTAGTTTGCTAGTCAGGATGATCTGTGGCAGAGGACTGATAAGCCATTTGGTGAGTCGTCAGATGCAAGAATGACTGGTGAGCTACAGATAGATGAGTTAAATCATTATGTCTGTCTGGACTGCAGTTCCATCCATGTGGCTGCCATCCATCAGTGGCCACATTATCAGTGATAGGAATGAATGGGTTCATACAAAATGGAGGAAGCTGGTGACCAGTGGGTGAGGTGGCAAAAAAAAAATCATAAAAAAGCATATTTTGCAGGGTCAGGCCCACCAGTCCTCCCTTGTAGGAGGCTTTGCTCTCTACATCCCGTTATTTAAATATGCTAAATCGATAGTCACACAGCCACAGAGAAAGGACCACACATATTGAATTACTACCAGCATACAAATAGGAATCACAGTAACAGTAAATGCCTGTGGGAAGGAGGGTTCAATAAGTGCAGTATTAGGGGGTTTAAACCCCTAAACAGAAACCTTATCAAGTTAGCACTCATTGACGAGAAAGGCAGCACGTTATTTTTCTGTTAATATCAGTAACGTTTCAGTGTGGACTGCCAATACCAGAACATGAACACATTCTTTATCTGATAATAGGTGGACATTTTTGCAAAAGACTGTAATGTTGTAGGCTCTTCTCTGTCATATCCCTCTCAAGTTCCATAGCTACTTTTGAGGGCAGTAGTTTAATTATTGCCCGAGAAAGTTGATGTTTTAAGAGTTACACTGGACCGTAGCTCAGCCAGCCATCTATATAGACAGCCTTTTTCTCAGATTTGTTTTCAGCTTCAAACCTTGGTTGTTCTTAAGCAATGACAGCATATTTACTTTATGACTGAAATTTGTTTACTGAAACAAAGTAATTATCTTAACTATTTAGAGTGTATGCAGTTTTTCTAATGCATTCTTGATATGTTAAGCTAGTGTGATAAAGAAAAAAACAGTACCTGTTGGCAGCACAATAGGGTGAAAAGTTATAATTAGTTGAGCATTTATTATTAACTATTTGCTTGATTGTTTCAGTAAAGTAACAACTTTTGGCAGCTTTTCTAATTTAATTGACATTGGTAGGATGTTAATAAAATGAATTAAAATGTTGGAAAATTTACAAAATTAATTATTTTCCTTAAAGAAAAAAACCTTAAGAGACATTAAGTCCTGAGGTTGTTACTCTTTGAACCATGGCTTCTTACATAAAGTAGTCCATGTGATTAATATGAAACATTTCTGTATGAAAGTTGCAGGACAATATTAAAGGAACTTTCTGTGATTTGTAAGGCATGCAGTACATAATCTTGCTAGAGTATAGTTATCCTTCTAAGATCTTCTGCTTATCAGTAGCAGTACTGTGAAATGTTGCAAGGAAGGGGGGTTTGGGACCATTAGAAGGTGAGTGAATTGGGTCCTGTTTTTGTGAACACATTTAGTGTTCCAGTTTTGGAATTTCTGACAGTTTGTGTTGCAAGACAGGCATGAAAGTATGTGTGTCTGTATTTCTGCTCCAAATCAGAAATGTCATTTCATGCAGCATGCACTCTTCCTGGCCAGCAGGAGGCAGTCATGTTTCAAAGGAAAGTGGTATTACTCCCTTTGTTTCAGTAGTAGGGAGGTGCATAACAGTTGCACCCTTTCATTAAACACACCAGGGCAGCTATGTGTCCCTAGCAGACACATTTGGAATCCAGTAGCATTTTTGTGATGGATGTCGGCATCCTGCAGTCTCATCCATTCTGTTCTTACTATGTAAGGGTCTTGTGATTTGTTACCCTTGCCTCTCTTTGTTTCTCCTTTTACTAGTAAAACAGTGTCATATCACCTCTTTAAAATTATTAAGCTTGTCACTTGTTTTACTATAAAGCTGGATTTGATCTTGATTGGTGTCTCACTTTCTCTATTCCTTTGATTTCAGTTTGTTGTTGTCTCTCTTCTTATTTGCTTATATTTTGCACAAGTAGTTTTATTTCTGTACACATTTGTGTGTGTGTGTGATTGCAGGCCTATTCCTTTAATTCTTCACTCCAAGTGTAAGCTGTAAAACTGGCCTTACTTATTCAGCATCGTTGTAAATAATGAGGTGGGAGGAAGATAGTGATCTGATACCACTGCAGTCAGTGTCTCCCCACGTTTATGGAAAATTATTCCACGATTTTTCATTATTATTTTAAATACTTTTGCTCCCTACTCTGTCATTTTGTAACTCATGCTTCCTGGACTCTCTTCTCTAACTTTTTATAACCAACATCCCAGACACTTGACTGGTTCCCCCCAGTCAGGACCTAGTTAAGTGGAAACCTGTTTTTTTTTTTTAGAAGATACTATAAATGAGCAGAGATGAGATCGGAGGCTACCCACAGTTCATCCCCCACCAAATATGCAGTGGCCTCAGTATGGAACATTATCCACTAAAGATCTGTTGATGCATTTAATCTTTTTATTTCTTGCTCAAAACTAGACTGCTTGAAAAGAAAATAGACTGCTTGAAAAGAAAATAGACTGCTTGGTGTCTTCTGGGAGCTGTAGTCCAAGCAAAGGGTCCTTCTCCCAGAACAGGTGAGCCAGCAAAATGCCACACTGTCTCTTCATTACCTCCATATGTCCCCCCAATTTCTGTAATTCTTGTCCCACAAGCCTAAGAAAATGGGAAGTGTAATGACATATATAAAAGTTAAATGGTACAGGCTGCAGCTACATTTATTAAGCAACAGTAGAGGCTTGTCAGTAAAGGAATGTTATTTTCAGTGATTTTTATGTAAAGCATTTCCATTTCACTTATGACTAGGGTATCAGACTCTGCCATTTCTGTTTTTCATCCAAATGTTTACTTATTTTTTAATGCTTCGTTGCTAGTCCATATTGTCTCTCCTTTTAGCAGGCTACATTTATTTTAACTGCTCACTCTGTCCATTTCTCATTCTACTTAGATTCTTCAAATTCCTCTAACAATACATTCACTGTCCATATAGGCTGCTTCGTTAAGGAGGTAGAGAAGGTGATTAAGACTGAAGATCATGGTTTATTTGCTTGTTTATTTTTGTTTGTTTATTTATTGACTGATTGCATAACACCTCCCCCCCCCCGAACCATCAACTTCTGTGTCCTGGTCCTCTTTCACAATCTCCTCACCAAAGGAGAAAGAAAACAGTGTGTCACAATTTGGTGCCACCTTGACTATATGAGAATCCTCTTGTCTTCATGTCTAATATTAAATCTAATCCCTGCAGAAGGCCTGCAATGATGTCATGACAGTGCATATGCAGACACATTGAAGCATACATACCTTCCAGCACAAATAATCTGTCCACTCATCATATTCATATAGGTGTCTGTCAAAACTAGAGACCCCCCCTGGCCTACCCAGCTAGTCTAGCTAATCAGGAAACAACCTCATTCATTCTTGACTTCTTGACCGCACTTCATTGTTTGAATATGATCTACCAGTTCCACAGGGAGAAACTTCAGTCAGAGCAGAACCATAAAATTCCATAGCATGTGTGCTAACAAGAGCAGGAGACTTTTGTTGAGTAACTTTCTGAGACAGTCAGTGAGATAACAGCAAGTCATGAACAGCTAAGGTAGATTATTTTCACCTGTTACCTAATAGTAGTTTGTGTTTTCTGTGATGCTTATTACTAGTTTAAAAAATGTGAAAGGCCGAGAAGTCTTGAAACTTTTGATTCATAGAAAAGTGCCAGTATGATTGAGGCAGCAGTGGTGGCTGGTGACTTCAAATCAAAGGGGGGCTGCAGGAGACAGCTGAATGGGTGGGGCCAATGGGAAGGGTGTGGCCAGTGAGAAAGGGGTGGGGCTATGTTCAAAACCACAAAAACTGGAACTTTAATTAAATATGCTGCCCTGGATGCTAACATCATTATGAGAATCCAATCAAGACAAAATGAAGTGTAGAAGAAAAAAATATTTCAGTGCATTGGCTGCATGACCGCCTACTTAATATCTAGATGGAAACAAAAAGTTTGTGAGGCATGAAAAAATAAATTAGTTTTTAAATACATTACTGGAATTCCAGTCAGAATCAAGTATAAGAAAGCAAACAGTACTCAACTCAAACCACTTCTCCTTGCACTGCAGTTCTAATCATAATTTATATTTAGCTTTATAAAAGTACCAAGTAACATGCTGAAAGTAGCAATCTCTGTGATACCCCATTTGTAAAAATGCTTCTTATCCAAAAATGACCTTCTGCCTGACAACAACTATCTACTTGTTTCATGGGGAAAACATGATCGAAGTAAAAAATGAACAGCAAACAAGAAACAAGCTCAAGATAAATTGCTTAAAGCATTACTGCGCAGGTTATGAACCACACATGATATACTGACATTCTATTTAATTTACGGGTAAAGCCTGCAAAGATGACTGCAAGCCTTCAACAAATGTAATGAGCTTCTGAAAATACTGTAATCCTGTCCTTTATTACAAACACTGTCATATGCATTTCAATACCTAAGGCTTATACGTTATCTAGTTATGTAAATATTCTCTGCATGGCAGCAACAAAAAAGCTTTCAGAGCTGGTAATTCTTTAGCAGTATGCTTATTAAAGCTTACTTGAATCTTACAATCTCAGACAAGCTTACCTGATGGTCATTAAGTCATTACTACTTAAACACAGAGCAACAGACACTGCAACAGCATGCATTTTCTGAATAACAAGAAACATAAATCAACAGTATAAAATATGACAGAAAACCAGATCATTCTGCAAAATCAAGGACAGATGAAAAGCCACTGTAGTATTTGTTTCTACCTTGGATGGGAGGATACTCTTCACACTTACACTGCATAACTGCACATTGCCTTGCTTGGATACATACAGAGTCACTACATGGTGGAGTGGTGTGCAACAAATATGTCACAATTTGAAATGTCTCTGGCTGACGGCAATGCCACTGACACATGTGTTATACCTCTTAACCTCAGAACAAGAAATCTGGACAAAGCCACACATAGAAGTGAGACAAAGGCCCAAAAATAAGGACAATTTTTAAATATTGCTCTCATAAACTTAGAAAGTTAATAGAATAGTAGGTCTTGCATTAGTTTGAATTTTCTGAAAGGTATGAAATCTGAAACTCAAATGTCTGTCATTATTTTCTAACTTCAGTCTTTAATGATTTGTCACTAATTTGCCAGAAAACCACAATGTTATGAAAGACGGGCCAAAAATGTGATGTAAAGGTATAAAATAGCCACACAATACAGCTGGGAACCTGTCAAGGAAGGGGCAGTTTTTTTTTAATATTAGTACTGTTAACTTGAGCAGCTGACAAAATAAGAGAATCTACATGCATTTCTGAAATAAAAGTAATGTATAACTCTGATTATTACAGTTATTTCTTAATTGTAAGTCTTCCACGTTTTCTTCCAAAGCTGCCATTTTGCAGAGGGATTATTAGGGGAGATCAACATTTTGAGCCAAAATCAGAGAGAGTTGATAGGTTTGGATATACCTAACTCTATAAAGGGATTTATTTGCACTTACCTCAACCTCTTAACACAGGAAATCTGGCCAAGGCCAAATGTATTGGGAACATACAAACAGTACTAAAAATTGCTCTTGTATAAACGTACGTCTTGCTTTAGTATGCATTTCTTGAAGGGTATGAAGTCTGAAACTCAATGTCTATTACTATTTAGTGACTTCATTCCTAAATGATTTTCCAGAAAACCACAAATTTTATGAGGAACAAGCCAAAAATAATAAGCAAAAATCTATTAATTCTGTGAAAATCTGGATAATTGAGAGGTATAGTTCAGCCGTGGCTGACTTTGAGTTTGCCGCCTCCCCCTCACAAAATCATGGTCGAATGGCGCCTCCACCCTGCAGCCATTCCAGTGTCCCATTACTTGGCTATTTTGCCCCATTTACCATAAACACTGTAATGTGCATACTGCTTTACTTCTATGATGATTTGGATTTCATTTGAAAGTTTTATTTTACATTTTACAGCACAAACACTAATAAACATCTGCTAAACAAAGCAATCCAGTCTCACAATGGAAATAGACTTAGCATTAAAATGTCTCTGCCCTTGAAACTCACATTCATTGAAACAGCATTAAAATCCACATTCAAAGAAAATATATTTGCCCAGTGACAGATAAAGATTAACTTTAGGCTGTTTTCAAATCATAGGCCCCTTGCACACAAAACATACATGTGCTCTTTGATACACCTTCCTGATTGTATTAAATTATATTCCTTGTATAATACAGTACAGTTGTTAGATGGCATTTTAAAATTATTGTTTTGAATATTTCTCCAGTAAACAATGAAACAAAATGCATGCACCAATAATGACAAAACTGCCCAATTCAGAACATTTCCATCATAAAAGTCTACTCAAACTTCTACAGTCCACCAGTATAACTAAATGTGCACAATCTCTGCAGAAGTAAAAGTCATCTGCATAATTCCATAGTAAAGACATCTGTCCTTAATGAAGAGGTTGCTACTGGCAAATATTTTACATTTCAGTCAGTGTGTTCACCTTTTATACACAAATTCAGTGACTTGCCCTTGAGGAATTAATTGCTATTATGCATGTTTATGTGAGACTAAGCTTAAGCTACTGCAAAATGCTAATGTTGCACCACAGTGATAACACAACATTTGTCCATAGAGATTGTGAGGCAGGACTTCATAAAATACACTAGATTTGATTAGAAATCTTTGTTACTGGAAAGACACAGCTTTTAAACTCTTGTCGAAATTAGATAAACAACCGTTTGTAAACAAAGCAGCACTGTTTTAAAAAGGAATATCAATCGGAAGCACAATATTCAGCATGTAATCTGGATGATCTAAAGAGGCAAATGTCTCTTAGTGGTAAATGCGTACCACCCTTCTGAACGAAAGAATACGTTTCAAGCAACACCTCCAATGATAACTCAGTTTAGACAGATAACATTTTACTACTGTTATTATTTGAAAGAAGAAATCAACATTACTGTTGCCAGACCACCACTACCCTGCATGACCCAGCTAACGTTGACCCATTTTTAAAGTTTATCCTGATACCCTAAAAATTACATATCATTTTGAACTTTTGGCACACTGAACATAGAAGGACGATTGCCATCCACAAAAAATATGTATCCATTTCCTCTTAAAAAATGCATCAACTTCTACAATTCTATTTGGTATATGCAATCCTGCTTCCTTTTGATTTATGGATAACAGCTGTGAAAAAAAAAATATCTGAGGACATTACATTCATTCATTTGTCTGACACATTGCCTTGTTTCATCTGGGTAACTGACTGATAAATAAATGAACAGACTGTGTGTATAAAGCAAGCACTACTAACCGTTTGTTGTAGCTAGGTTTGTTCGGTAAGGTGACATCTAAGCAGATATATAACTTAACCATTAACGTTACACAACCGAGTACATGCTCTAAGCTTTTGTAGACACTAGCCAGTGACACACAAAGATAACTAAAATAAATATTCATAAGCAGCAGTAAGCCTTACCTTCTTCAAATCAAACTTGTTATAAAAGCTACAATACCTAACAATACATGATCAGCTCAGCAGTTTCAATTATATAATGGCATTTTAGGAGGAGTCGGACTTGGACATCTACCTCAACTTAAAGTAAAAAAATGACTGAGTGACTGGTTGTCTCAACTCTCCATCGGTCTGATCACGAAGTACTGCAGGAAATCAAATTAGCTAGCAGCCAGATAGCTCTGTAATCTCTGTTCAAACTGAACTCTCAAGCCAACAAAAAAAATCAAACACAAGTTGTTCATAGGTTCATAGCTGTGTACTAGGCTAATGGCCCCAGAGCCTTTACAAGCCTAGCCCATAGGATTACCCTGGCATCGTGCCAGCTGACCTTGGTTCCCAGTGTCTCTGTCGAGTAGAGCCACTGGAGTAATCCCTGGGGTGAATTTTCTATTTCCCATCCACTCATCAAGATTTCTCTATATAAAGTGCGCAATTAGAATATGTGTAAAGCAAAACAGGGATCTGTATGTGTTCTCTCCTCCAAGAAAATGTCAAGCACACACTAGTGTCTTTTGAAAAATCAACTCCTTTTCCTAAGCCACAGTAAACTGATTTTCTGCTTTATGATGTGATACATCAATCTCCCTTTTCTCAAGACACCAGTTCATGACTATATAACAAACTGCAGCATTTCACTTTAATTGTTTTAATTCTAAAGTAAATAAATAAATTGCAATGTATAGTACAAACATTACTACTGCAAACTACTACTTTACTTTTCTTTTGGCAGTTGAAGAACAGTGTATTCCCTCTCATATGACATAGCATAAAATACTCAATGAAAGGTTTCAACAGCATTGAATATGTGCAACTGTAATGTCTGAAATTACCCAGTGGCTCTCCTAATACATTTTTTTAACAATGCTAATGTGCTTACAACTGTCCTACTAAAATAAGATGAGGGAGGAAAACAATCCCTTCAATGAGACTTCAAAATAAAGTTTCTGTAAACAAAAATAACTTTTCTCATAAAAAAAATCAAGCACTGACTTTTATAAAAAGAAAACATAAAATTAGGACTTCTCTTATTTTTGGATTCCATCAACAACCATTAGTCATATATCAGCACCACTAGCCTGCGGAAGTAAGCTTCATTGCTACCCAAACAGTACAATTGTGCACAAATGGAAAATAACATCCGTTCTCCAAGATATGTGCAATTACATATCACTCAATGGTTGCCAAAAAGTTAAACCAAATTTGCACAAACAGAAGGAAAACCAGTGTGGGGGGCACTCATAATCGAAGCAAACTGTAAATGGAACCAACAGCATACACGCATAATTCTAAAATAAGAATGATTAAAAAACTTGATTTTTTTCTACCACTGACACACATATTTGGCTTTGATTTAATTAGGTAGATCCTACTAAGCAAAAATGCTTCTTTAAGGAATAATCCAGGAACACTGTCTTGCTGTATTAGTGTGCACATGGAACTTGAGAACTCCTGTTGGTAGTCCGATAATGTAGATAAGAAATTGGTGACGAGGAAACAAAAGCGAGCAGAAACGTACACTAACAAGTTCCTCTAAACTGAAAAAAAGTTCTCCCTACTTATTTTTAATCAAATCTGGACCTGCATTTAAGCACATTTTAATTTAAGAGCTAGTTCTGTTAATACAAAGGTTTTGCCACATAATTCGACAGACATTTCTATCTATAAGTATACGTCCCCAAGCCTTCTGACATGGGCTGGTATCCCAGACCCATTGAAGCCACCGGCCCACCAGTACGTACCAGAGTTCATCTTAAGCATCAGGTAATCCTGTAACATTCCACTGGAAAGTGAGCAGAAAACAAACAATAAAAATCTTCAATCCTGAAGCAACAGTAGCACCATAGCAAGTAAGTTAGTACTGTGCTAGCTAGCCTGTACTACTGATTTATTTCTCCATCGCTTTTTTGGGAAGAGAGCGAGAACCAATCAGTAGCCATCCAGCCATCCACGTCACGTACGTGACTGTGGATGTAGCAGTCCGATCCCCTTCCACTTCACTGTCCAGTTAAACCGCATAGACTTCTGGGCATCACATTGATGCCTTTTCTCCTTAATCTGGACTGTTTCCCATACAGGAAGCCAGTAAATATTACTAATTAATTATAAATAATTATAAATATTTTTATTTTTAAACGTGTTCTTTTCTTTTTCTTCCACAGCTGAGGGGCTGCAGTACGGTAGTCTGATGGCTCAAGCTGCCCTGTGAGGAAGTCTTTGTGGTCTGAGGTTGACAGTAATGAAGACAGGACTATGAAATAGTTAGAAGAAATTGGAGCCAACAGTCCCGATAACTAGAGAGGACATGACTTCTAAACTGACAACAGTTTTTTAAAAACTAATAGGAATCTCTAATCGCTATGCCTCACCTCGCTTCTCCAACCTGAACAAATCAGATCTGAATAAGCTAACAACCTGCTATAACCAGATTGCCAGATTTGCTGCCGGCACTCCATACCAGACCCACCGCTGCATCAATCTAAACCTCTTAGGATGGATGGAACCTCCCAACTTAGTACAGTTCAATCAACTCATAGTAACACATAAAGTCCTTAACTGCCCAGAAAAAAACCCAGCCTTAAAAAATATAATCACCCCCTACAACAACAATCGCCCACTCCGATCCTCCTCCAGATTACTGGTTCAAACGGTTAAAGCAAAGCACTCTGCTGGTGACTCACTATTTGCCAACTCTGTTGGTAAAACATGGAACTGTCTACCAATGGACCTGACATCACAACCGTTATTAGCCATATTCAAAAACAAACTAAGAAATACCTCAAATCACACTGGTTATGCCCATGCTCCAGACCCGACTAGGTTTTTTTTTTCTCTTTTCATCCCTACTCCAAGTCCCATCTTAAGCATACTAGTTTCATACAAAATAGGTCTAGCCTTTCCCCAATCATAGTGAGTATGGTCCTATAACAGGAAACGAACCTCAATTATTTGCTTTATCCAGTTTGTCAACACATAAACATTCCTAGCCAAAATTTGTACCTGATCTAGTCTGAATATGTCATGTAATGTACCCTCTGCAAGCAATGCAACTACTGTATGTATATACCAACTGTATGTATATATCTACTGCATATATGCTCTTCTGTAACCACCATTGTTATTGATGTGATCATGAATGTAAGCAACTTTTTTCTAAAAGCATCTTTATGTTTGTCATTGTCAACCTTGGAGCTTTTCTCCCCGGGCCTCCGCTGAAAATGGACATATATCCAGTCGGACTATCCCAGTCAACAAACATAAAATAAAATAAATAAGATGGAAAACAGAGACCTGCCATTAAGGAGACCCTTTTGAAGGGTAGGGTACATGTCGCATCTACGCTCTTCATACTTTTAATCTTAAGAACCTGCTACAGATACAGAATTAATGAAGGACAAGAGCCTAGACTTAGAGACAATTTTCAGACATTGTTCTTATCCACTTAGGAAGTTAATATAAAATAGAATTTGCATTTTTTTATATTTTTGATTCTAGAACACTAATATTTGGCACTTTTTTAAAACTGTGACATCTACTGTGATTTTTAGTTTTACAAGGGTCAGAGCAAAAAAACTGAGACAATTTCAGTGCCTAATGTGAAATTGTATAACTATTAGGAATGTTTATGAATGTATTTTGTAATTTTTGCTTCAAACCTATTTTTTTGTATGGGACTTTGGTTGGTAAGAAGTTGAATAAAAGTAAGGTAATATAGTCTGGGTAAAGAAACACAAGGAGCATTTATTTGGAAGGTGCATGCCGACCCATGACTAGTGAAGAACCGTTTGTGGGAGACATTATTTCTGCACTATGGCTCATTGCACTGCTTTTTTTAAGTGGTGACAGGCTGGCACAGCAGTTACCATTCCTGCCTCACAGAGATTAGTTCTCTGGTTTGATTCTTGGCAAAGGTGCCCCTCTGTGAAGAGTCTGCATGGGTTTTGACTGAGAGCTGCCATTTCCACACACGTCCCAAATATGTATTGTAGCTGAATGAGTGAGGGGTGCATCTTGGAATGGTTTGGTACGTCCTTTGGGATTGGTTTCTCAACCTTGTATCCACTGAGCAAGACTGGGTTAGGTGGTGGATTAAGCAGGTTGTCAAAGAATGAATGATTGCTAATGTTAAGTCCAAACAGTAAAACCTATTCATAAACAATGTAAGACTCATTCAGTTTATTTTTCCTACACTAGCAGCTTTCTTTCACCTAACACTGTTAGGTCATTGATTATATCCTGAGTGATATTTTCCCATCACAAATGTGATGCTGAGCTATTGCTATGGTCCTTTGATTTACCCTACTACTGAAAGTAATCTGATGAGGTATGTTTTCATGATGCATATTACTGGCACCAAGCTGATTAAATTATAAAATTTGCACTCACATGGATCATTAAACAACTCACTTAATGAAGTTTGCCCTTTGGATTTCAGTGCCTTAAAGTGTTCCCTTCTTCAAAGTAGCTACATTGAATAAACTATTACATTTACACATGTGCAGTCACAATCTTATTAGTGCATGTGTATTTATGAGCTCGTGCACATGCACAACCACACATTTTCTGTGGCAAGATTGCCAACTGTCTGTAAATTTATGGACAGTCTATAAGCTCTGTCTTCCTCTCACACACACACACACACACACACACACACACACACACACACACACACGCACACACACACGCACATACACACACACACACTTTTGGGAAAAGCTTGTAGTATATCCCAATATTATAGTGTTCTGTCCTGCTTCGAGGTAGATAACTTCCACTGATAGACTGCCTGACTGACAGCAGTTACTCTTCCACTCTGCAGAAATAAGACAAATTAATATAAACACAAATGGCAATGTACAGCACATCAGTCTGTCCTATCAAAAAGCATATTTCAGCAGTTAGTCACCATTTACAGGAAGTACTGTGTTATCAATTAATAAGTAAATAAATCAGCCACATTTTTTTAAAGTACATAAATACATGCAAAGAAGTTTGATAGTACTGTGAAAAAATAAATCTGCTTGTGGAAATATATACCTGCATGGGGAAGCCAGAAAAATAATCATTCTGAGCATATATGATGCAAAAAAACAGCTAAATCTTTCCTAAGGTAAAATAGTTACTGGACCATATCTACATGATTTGATTCTTCAGCACATTACAGGCAGATATGCAAATGCAGAAATAAACTCACAGGATCAGAATAGAAATCCTAGGCAGCACTTGCTGTCAATTGTAAATCCTGCTTCTGTGAAGAAAAGGAGGGATGCAATGTACCCACACCATGGGAGCACATTCTTTCAAACCCTTACCTCTGCAGTGAATTACAATCCGTGGTACTTTCTGGAAACATATCATGAGTTATTAACTTGGATAAGCCAGCTGTATCCTGTTTTTAGTGAATGAGTTTATTATTCTCCTTCTGGTTAACAACTGCCATGTGGGAACAAAATTTTAGAAGCAGATTCAGAACAAACAATTGCCTGCCCAGCATAACCGCCGTTTCATTAGATATGGACAGCTGAATCATTTATTTTTCTTTCACATACCTTTACATATCTGATGCATATTTATATATTGGGTACAGCTGTGGTACTTCCCTGAAGAAAGCAGATGCAAACACTGTTGCAAATTGTATATACATTGTATACATTGTACAGAAAGAAAAAAACAAGCAGGTCTTTTACATTCTTTCAGTGACATGTTCACAGCTTCCATTCTAAAACCCTGCTACATCCTTACCAAAGTAAAGTGGCAGATCTATACACAAATATCACTGCAGGTATCAGTAGGAAGATACTTTTCTGCAGCTGATATTATGTTGTTTTTTTAAGAATTTGTCTCATCCTGCATGAGGTATGCAGAACTAGTTCAGTGATACTAGAAAGCTGATGAAAGTCTGCCAGATCTGTGAAGTTTAACTCTTAGTCACAGCTCACTGAATAGGTCAGCTAGTGGAATGGATCAGTTTAGCACCTAGCAATAAATCCTGGTGGGTGGTGTGGAGAGTTACTGTGAATTATTAACAATTAACAAATCACAGTGAGTAAGTGAAAAAGAAGCAATGACACTAACTCCAGAGATAGTGTACTGCATTGTTATTCACTGCAGTACCATTGCAAGTAAACACACACAGACAAAACAGCTGAATTAATGTTAACTAGACCGTACCTTATTATACGGATACAAAATGCATTGTTAGGAAAAAATAGAAGAATGAAAAAAAATCATATCAGTAAATCAGCACTAATTATGTCATTTGAGGATATAACCATTTAGAATGATGCAAAGGGCGAAGTACTGCATAAAAGAGATCAAGATTTAATAATATATTTTTCCATTCTTCTCAGTGGTGGTGTCCTTTAATTGTACAGGCTTATGCAAGATTACTCCTTTCCAAAAGCTGTTAAGGCTCTGGGAAAATGTCTTCTTTTTTTGCATCACATAAAATATAACCTTCTCGAATTTGCCACATCATAAATTTAAAGCAAGTCGCATCTCAGCGTCACAGCTGCAGTGATGTCTGTAGGTGTAGAGGAGGAGAGCATCTGTCTTCTGAAGAGCATTTATATCCTGTACTACATTATCTGATGATGGAGCATAGAAGTAACAGCGGAAATACTGAACCCAGTACCACACCACAGACAGCAGTCTTCTACATCATTTGTAGTCCTGCTGAGATTTCTTACACAATTGCTTTCCAGAAAACTACGTAACACTGGTCAGACTTGGCAGTTAACTGTTTTATGTTTGCAGGTATCAGTGTTTTGAGCAAGTCCATCTGTTTTGTTAACTAGGCAGGCTGATCCAAAACAGACCAGTTTCAGCCATGACACAGGCCAAGGCAAACCACTACAACAGCATTTCAGTAACAAAATGCAAAGTGTTATGAAAACATGATACAAAAATTGTAATGGACCCAGTAAAGATTAACATGCACTGTTTTAACAGGGTCTAAACACCAAGTAGACTTCAAAGTAACATAATAGCATTAATAGTCATATACAGCAACATTAGGTCACTTCTTCATCCTCCTAGAACCAGAAAAGTGAAGTCTCAGCAGAAAACGAATAACACAGTATCACCACCCTCAGACATATTAGCATCACTAGACTGTTTCAGACTGTAAACCTGCCACTTTTAACTGGTGTCTTGGCTGACAGGCACACAGACTCCATGTTTATAAGACTGGATGAAAATAGATTGACACTTAGTTGTCTCTCCAGTGCCAGGATAGAAATATTACCAGGGCACTTCAATCTCTCAGAATGGGCAGATATGAGTAGGCCTAGTGGTAGCCCTTGTGGGTGTGAATGACTTGCAGTACTCAAACCTGAAGGACCCACAGAAGGACATGTTTGAACTCACTATGCATGCATCAAATGCAGGTAATTCTCTGTTACTAAAAAGGTTCAACCTGCACCCAGAATGATGCCTAAACAGAAGGAAAATATAACTTCTTTCAACAATTGGCTAAGTAGTTAGCGTTATTCTAGGGGAGAACAGTATGTATTAGTATGGTATGACAGGGTAGGTAGCATACCTCTCAACCTCTTAGAGCAAGAGATCTGTACAAAGCCATAAATAAAAGTGGGACAAAGGCCCAAAAATAGGGACAATTTTTAAATATTGCTCTTACAAACTTGAAAGTTGATAGAATAACAGGTTTTGCATTAGCACAGATTTTCTGAAGGGTATGACATCTGAAACTCAAACGTCTGTCATTATTTTATAACTTCAGTCTTTAATGATTTGCCAATAGTTTGCCAGAAAACCACAATTCTATGAAAAAAGGACTAAAAATATGAAGCAAAAATCTGGACATTCTGCAAAAATCTGTACAGTTGAGAGGTATGGTAGGTAGGCCTACATGCCTCACATGATATAGCCTGTGTCTCTCATTTCATGGCTTCTGCTTACTGGCCAAATCATTTGCTGCTCCATAGTGCCCATTTTAGGCAAAATTTGGCTATTGAACATTATAAAGTAGCAATTGAAATTATGACAAATTCCAAATCCGACCATATCAAGGTTGCACTGTACCAGACGTCTGAATAACACTTTGCCTGATATTGAGGCTTGAACATATCCACGTCTGGGTTGTTTGTACTGTAAAGATAGTACTCCTCCCCACACCACAAACTGGGTTTAGTGCTTGCTATGTATTCAGACCTGAGGAAGACTGTTTGGGGCAGTTTTGCATTTGACAGAAACCATACCACCTCTAGACTGAGACCCACAAACCAAAGATGTTGAATTCCAACATGCATTCACAGGTATAGTTGGCTCCATTTGTGCCCTGTGACAATATCACACACCAGCATCCCACCCCCACAGCTCTTCACATAAAGAGAAAACAAAAAAGGCACTTCACTGTATTTAGTTGTTTTTCCTTTTTTTGTTTTTTTTTTGTTTTTTGTTTTTACAGTTAGAGCCACCCCTCCCCCAGGAAACCCTTCCATTGAAGAGCACAAGAAGAAAATGCCATTCTTTCCACTAGCACACCAACTTTCCAGAGTGCGTCAGGCTCAGTCAAAAAAAAAAAAAAAAAAAAAAAAAAAAACGTGACCTTGGGCTGGATTGGCTGCTTGCTGCTTGCTGCAGAGCTGCAGCAAGCAGCCAATCAACACGA
Organism: Protopterus annectens; assembly: GCF_019279795.1. Taxonomy (NCBI): domain Eukaryota; kingdom Metazoa; phylum Chordata; order Ceratodontiformes; family Protopteridae; genus Protopterus; species Protopterus annectens. The sequence continues at coordinate 793,312,713 of NC_056733.1, read as the reverse complement.
GTTAGTAGTAAAGCCCTGCAAAGCCCGAAATTTAAGAATATAAAGCGTGCTTCAGCATTACCTTTACTTTTGTAGTACAAAGGGTGCTGCTTAACATCTGAAATTCTTGCTTGGAGCCTTGGACATCGCCTTCAGTGGATTGCCTGCTGCCTGGAAGCCCTGCCTGGAAGCCCTGCCTGCTTGGAAGCCCTGCCTGCTTGGAAGCCCTGCCTGGAAGCCCTGCCTGCTTGGAAGCCCTGCCTGGAAGCCCTGCCTGCTTGGAAGCCCTGCCTGGAAGCCCTGCCTGGAAGCCCTGCCTGCTTGGAAGCCCTGCCTGCTTGGAAGCCCTGCCTGGAAGCCCTGCCTGCTTGGAAGCCCTGCCTGGAAGCCCTGCCTGCCTGGAAGCCCTGCCTGCTGCCTGGAAGCCCTGCCTGGAAGCCCTGCTGCCTGGAAGGATTGCCTTAGCCCTGCTGCTTGCCTTGCTTGCTGGAGGAGAAGTGCTGTGGACTGGGTGGTGGTGTGTTCCCCTGCTTGCTGGCCCTTTAGCTGCCTGTTCTGTTCTGCTGCTGAGAGCTTGTTTTAGTGGCCCTGCTGCTGATTTTTCTGGAGGTAAGTGGATTTTTTAATGGATTCTTTGGAATTAAGGTAGATTTTCAAATATTAAATTTATATTAATTCACTAGCTGTGCTGGCACTATCTCATTCATTGATGGTGACAAGATGTGTGTAACTATCTAGATGTTCAACATGTGGTGATTAACTAGAACAGTTTCTAATCTGGTTTTGGACTTGGTTGCAGTGAATGTATAATGACTTCATGATTTGTATAAGATGCTTGGACTGTAGATCTGTCTTTCTAGTCTGTCATCACCGTGATGTTTACCTTGACCTGTGTTTCTTCCTAGGGTGTCTTTCTAGGGTGTACAGTCGTATAGTGAGGCTTAAATGTAGCTTTTGTCTAGTTTGTCATCACAACTGTTTACCTTTTATCTGTGTTTCAAAGCTTAGCTCATTTGATGTTACAGTGAATATATGATTACATGATTTGTATAAGATGCTTGGACTGTAGATCTGTCTTTCTAGTCTGTCATCACCGTGATGTTTACCTTGACCTGTGTTTCTTCCTAGGGTGTCTTTCTAGGGTGTACAGTCTTCGTAGTATAGTGAGGCTTAAATGTAGCTTTTTGTCTAGTTTGTCATCACAACTGTTTACCTTTTATCTGTGTTTTCTAGCTTAGCTCATATGATGTTACAGTGAATATATGATTACATGATTTGTATAAGATGCTTGGACTGTAGATCTGTCTTTCTAGTCTGTCATCACTGTGATTATGCTGAAGGGTGGAGTAAAGGGGTGTGGCTATTAAAAGGAATGGGTGTGGCTTGATTGTGCATGGGGCGGGGCTTGTTTGTCAGGAAATGGCACAGTAGAAAGGTGGCAACCCTAACACCAACAAGTGTCCAGATGCATGACAAACACACCTCTGCCACAGCCATTCAGGTCTCATTTCAGTGCACTGCCCCATCCCTCCTTCCCCTGCCACAGTTTAAACTATAGCAAATGACTTGCTACAAATTTAGAAAGCATGTTGCTATAGTTTATATCATGCCTGCACAGAACGCTACAGTGCTCATGTTTTAGATAAAAAAACACACGCCTTTTAAACTGTAGCAAACTGCTTGCTGCAAGTATACCAAAACAGCTGCTACAGTTTAGACAACAACACACACTGAGTGCCGCAGTGCTCAGGTTTGACTGCAAATGCAATAATGCCTTCTAAAATAGCCCTGACATGCATCACCCCTATCACATCCCCATGTCTGGTTAATTCATCCAATCAGAAATTAGTGACCTTCTCCTTTAAAGTCTCAAATGCTCTCACAATGAGTAATTCTGAATTGAATGATTGCATACAGACTAACCTACTCCAACTCTATGATGATAATACTGAATTTACTGTCATCAGTCACCATGCAGTTGCAGCTGCTACGTATATGACTGAGGTCCACTCCACCTACAAAAGTGTATCGCTCTAGCAGTTCCCAATAGAACTGATGGAAAATTTAAAAGCAAACTACCTTAGCCTGAACCACAGGTGTAAAGAAATAAAGCCCTGACTATAGCACAGGTGACCTGAGTCCAACTAATAGCACTGGTGCCGGATGAGACAGGATACCCACGCTAGGGAAGGAGAGAGAATGGTGGTTCCCATCCAGCACACGTTGCTACTCTGATGACAGAACCTCAGCAGTAAAGCTGCAGCTTATCTGCAGGTAGGGAACAAGTGCTAGGAAAATGTGGGGTTGGCTGCATAAGTTGGTGATGGTAACTCTTGTTGGCACAGGTAAGAGAGCAGTTATACTCAAACAATGGACCTTAAATTTTTGATTACATGATATATCACTGAGAAGTTCTGTCATTCAGCAATGCCAGACATTAGACTTTAATAATTCCTACAGTTCAGAAAATTCACCAAAACCTCTTGTTCTATCACATTTTAAAAGACTCCCACTTATTTTACCGATTGCCCATTCTGCTGTTTGTCTCCCCTACTGTTTTTAACTTGAGATGCAATGCTTCAAAAATGAGCCGACACTTAAACTGATAATATTTTCTTACCAAAAAAAAGGAGAGAGAGAGAGAGACTTAAACAGAGAGACAAGCTACTGCCTTGCACTGTACTGGCGTACCATGCCATGCACATGAACATTAAACCAGAGCAGGAGGTCGATGAGCATTAACATGCCTTTATATAGAGAAATTTATTTTATTTATTTATTTTACAGTTGTTAACCATGTAGTGTCTGACTGGGCAATTAGCCCATTTTTAGCATAGACCCAGGGAGAAAAGGTCCATAACAACAGTACAAAAAAGATTACAAAAATTTTACAAAGATTTGCAAAGAATATACAAAAAGTTTAACAGTTGCCTACAATCACTATTTATACAAAGAGAATGTTAACAGAAAGCATTACATTTCCTGAGCCTTACTACAGACAGTAATATGAATCTCATTAGCTACATAACTAAAATAAACCATTGTGGTATTTTCATTTGGTAGATGTAAGACAATGAGAAGACAGCAGAAAAGAAACATTTAATTGATGGCTTGAGAAACTAGCCAGGAGTATTACAGGAGCATAGCCAATGTTCAGTAAAGTATTCCTTTAGGAGTTGTTTGAAGCTATGACTATCTGTGTTTTTTAGGATATTCTGGGGTATTAGGTTCCAGTGTTTGGCTACTTTATAGGAGGAGAGAGAGTCTCCAAAATAATTATGGGACTTTGTTACCTTGAGTATAAGTTTATCGGCTGTTTTAAGGGTCCTGGGGTTGGTATTTTGTTGCTCTAGGTTGGAGAGTGCAGGGCAGTTTTCAGGTTTGTGGATAATGGAGTGGGCAGTAGTGAGCTGATTGAGCACTAACAGATTGGGAAATTCAAGCCAGTGTAGTTTTGAAGAGCAAGGCAATGATGGGTCCTTTTGGGTATATTAGAAGGAAATGTTGCTATTTTTTATAGCAGGAATCGAGTAGATGTAAATCAGACAGGTTAGTGAACATTTCAGAACAGTACAGGAGATTAGATAGGAGCTGGGATCTGGCCGTGGCTAGTCTGGCATTTTGAGTGAGGTAAGGTGTGGCCCTATTTAAGTGCACCAAGTTTGATGTGAATTTTTTTGATTGTGAGTGATGTATGTTTATCAAGGGTCCCTTTCTAAAACCCTAAAGCTCACTTACCCATCTTTCAAAAGACCAAGACGAAAAAATGAAACTCCAAAAAACCGACCGCTTGGAACACTGACATTTCACTACAGGTAAGTAACCACTTGGCCAGCATGTTGACATTTGCCTCTTGCATCCATGGTAGTGTGATCTCAGAGTTGGTATATTTAGTTAGGGGGTGTGGGGGGCAAAGCTCCCCACATGGGTGCATTTTCTTTGCATTGGTTTTAGTTTGTTTGCCGGGTTGGCCAAGATGTTACTTACCTGTAGTGAAATGTCGGTGTTCCAAGTGGTCAATCTTCTGGAGTTTTATTTTTTTCATCTCTATCTTTTGAAGGTTGGTTAAGTGAGCTTTCAGGTTTTAGAAGTATATCCATTTATCGAATGTTAGGTTGTTGCCTGTTGTGACACCAAGTAGTTTTGTTTGGTTAACTGGTTCTATTACAGTGCCATTAGTGGAATACATGGAGAGAGGAGGTGGACTTGCTCTGGATTTCCTATTGGAGAGGATCATTAACTTTGTTTTTTTTGGGGTTTAGAATGAGTCAGAGTTCATTTAGGTCATTTTCAATATCTAGAAATGATTTTTTTCAGTTTATCCTGGAGTTCTTGGGGTGTGGGAGTAGAGCAAATAAGAATAGCATCTTCAGCATATTGAATGATAGGAGCAGATTTAGTGGCAGTGTTTATATTATTTGTGAATATAATAAAAAGCAGAGGGCCAAGGATGGAACACCGAGGAACCCCAACAGAGACTGGGAGGAGTGTGGAGAGTTTATTATTCCATTTAATTGTCTGTTGTTATTAGTAAGGTAGCTAAAAAAAACAGTTGAGAGCTGTGGAGTTAAGGCTGAAAAAGGCTAGAGTGTTAAGTAGTAGTTGGTGTGATACTGTATCAAAAGCTTTGGATATATCAAGGAATGTAGTAAAGACTAGTTGTCATTGTTTCTGAGGTGATTGATGCGGTTAGTGAAACTTATGAGGGCTGTGGAGATACTGTGTTTTGGATGGAAGACGTGCTGTGAACTAGATAAGGGGTTATTTGTAGTGAGGTGGTCTAGGAGCTGCTTACGGATACATTTCTCTAAGGTTTTGGCTAGGGGTGAGAGAATGGCAATGGATCGATAATTAGAGAGATCTTTAGATGGGCCTCCCTTGTGGAGGGGGGTGATATGGGATATTTTCCAGAGTATGGGGACATATTGTTCTACGATGGATCTATTGATAGGATACATATAGAATAGGATATGAAGCTGGCAGCAGTTTTTAAAATGTAACTAGGGAGTTGGTCAGCTGTTAGACAGGTAGGTTTTGGTTTTGATAGGAGTTTTTTTTATATAAGAGGTATGTATGGGTTTAAAAGAGAAGTAGTTGGGTTTAGAGTTAGTGGCAGTAGGCACTGTAAGTGGTTGGTAAGATTTGTTGTTGTTTAAAAGTAAGATCATAGTTGTGATGCAATGAGAGTTAAAATGGGATGCTAAACATTTGCTGCTATTTGTTGTAGATGGTGCAGGATCAGAGGTTTTGCCAGGGTTGATGAGGTAGTTAATGTTTTGCCAAAGTTTTTGTGGGTTACGTATGTGTTTTTGCTGACAGGCTAAAAAATAAGATTTTTTTATCAGATAATATTTGCTTCTTAGTTTGGTTTCTTAGTTGTTTGGAAGAGGTGAAATTTTCTGAGGTTTTGGAGGTTTGATAAGCAGTCCAGGCTCTATCCTTTTATTTAATGAGAGATTTAGCATCTTTGGTTATCAAGGTAGTTTTCGGCTTTGGAATGTATTTTTCTTGTTGGAGCAAGGTTATTAAGGATGTTGAGGAAGGTATCATTAAAATATTGTACAGCTTGGTCTAGATGGAGTGATTTTAGAGGTGACCAATTGCAGTTCTGAAGTAGGGAATTTAAGATGGTAGGGGAAAAGTTTATTTTGTTGCGCATGTGTTTGAAAATGACATTACAGGGGCAGTGTATGTGTTTCCTTAGTATAAAGGTAGGGGAGAAATAAATTATTTATTTAAGAAAGGTAATGAAACATTTTTTCTTAAATAATGACATTGTATAATAGCAATAATCCACTACTGGGTGTGGGCATCACAGGATTTACCCAAGGTTGGCTTGGCTTTGTTTGATCGCTCACAGTCATGGATTATTGCTTAATTATTCTACAATCTGAAGCATCATGACTACCTTGTTACCAGTTTTTATTCTGGTGTGCTGTCCTTCTGTAAATGCCCCTTTTCTGTCTGTTAATCCACCCATTTGCAGCATATCTATGACTTTGCTTAATGGCATTTATTTACAAAAAAAAAAAAAAGACTCAGCAGCAATCAGAAAGAATGTAGCTCTGTGGTAGATTTAGAAACAGCGTAACAAGAGTGTTTGCCATGGATGCAGCTCCTTTTAACACCCTCAGAAAGCATACATTGAGGAATAAAATATGTATATGCAAAAGTAATCATTTTTACAGTTACTTTGCCATGCTTTTTAAAATATGACAGCGCTCAGTAATTGCATTTGCTATGGTATTCTGAATAAGAGAGGTTGAACGACTTGTATTCTCTGGTGCTTTGCAATAATGCTAGAAGTAAAGACAGTCACTGTCCAACAGAGCTTGTTGTAATTTCTTACACTTGTCATGTTGTCAAGTCCGCAGCTTAAAACAAAATCTTTGCTAGCAGTACAACTTTTTGTAAGGCCTACAGAATGACACAGAGCTCAGATTTAAAGCTCTTGGGTCTGTATAACCTCTGAATGCATTGATTGTCAGGCAGGATCTGTTGTGAGAGTACAGATCTGCCATATCCTTTTCAGATGTTCATGTTTAAAAAAATCCACTTCAGTGCTGATCTGACACGTGATTGAAAACTTGCTATAAGTGAGGCAGCACAAATGCTGTAAAAAACAAACAACTTTCTGTGAAAATCCAGCTTTATGGTAGAAGCATTCCTTCACACCACATCATGAATTTAATTACTCTTCTGTTCCATAAGGAATACATTTCCTTACAATCAAAGTAATAGTTTTCATTTCCAGTGTGCAAAAAACATTGTAGCAATGCACCTACTTCCACACAACTTGTGTACAGGTCCAACGCTTTACATTCCATTGTCAGATATTTGGCACTGTTTTATAGCCAATATGGGAAGAGATAAAATTTGATTATTGACAAAATTAGTAGTGACATCAGTCTCTTCTGGGGGGGGGCACTAATACTAGGCAGACATACATCTGTGTGTGTGTGTGTGTGTGTGTGTGTGTGTGTGTGTGTGTGTGTGTGTGTGTGTTGTAGCACAGTGCAGTGGGTACTTATATAAAAGTGCTGCATATATACTGTGTATTATGGTAAAAGCTTGGTGTTAGCATGCATAATCAGTTTATTGCAGTAGTGAAATCCTGTGATAATCCAGTCAAATATGAATCGTCTGAAAAGGTTGTTAAAGAGTACAGCATGTAGCCACAGTGGTCAGAGATGTTTCTCTCTCATGAAAAGAGATTTTGAGGCAGGCAGTGGTGACTGTTTTGTGGACCCTCACCAGAAGAAGCTGAGGAAAGTCCAGAATTATCACAGGAGGTCCTGTGGATTTACTTATGGCGTAGGATGAGCCTATTAGCAGACATATGTAGGGACTGTAAGGCATCTTGACCTGAGATGCAACAGCTAGGGGGTGAACGGCAAAGATTATGGTCTTATACTGAGAAACTTTAAAATGGACTGAATAACACAAGAGTTCAACTGTAATCTAACAAGAAATGTGTTAAACAAAAGTTTGCTTATCTCCTAAAAACTTTATTCTTGAGCTTCACTGTAAACAAACTGCATTTAAACTGATTAAGGTGTCTCTAATGTTTTATAATTGTTACTATCGGTTTGTGTGTGCGTATATGTGTTTGTGCGTGCGTGCACATGCATGCATACACATGCATGCATCAGTTTGCATTAAATTAATTTTGCATTTACTTGTGGCAGTTGTGATATTCAGTTTTTGATTATACACTTATCCTCTGACTCCCAGAACTTAGACCGAGGCAGAAAATGTCAATTTTTAATGGTCACAGAACGAGAGTTACATAAATGTGCTGCATTTATAAAATGTGAGACAGAAAATGTCAAATAGTGACTTCCACTTTTGAAGTCACACATTTATCCTCTTTCTGTTTTTTTTGTGTGTGCTTAATCCACAAATGATTCTTGACATCATCTTTTGTTTTGTTTTGTATTTTTTTGCCATGGTCTTCCTCTTGTCAAAAGCATTATTGCATCTTGGGGAACTGCGGGAGGGTGATTATAACTAAATGGATGTGCCAGAGTTAAGTTCACGGTGCTGTCACATGACTGAAAATAGTATTTGCTTGAACCTGTTTCAGAATGAAGTAATTTAGGAACAGTACAAGGAATGGTAACCCATAGATAATGGCTGAGTAATTGTGAATTTGTTAACTTGCCTATATATTTTTCTTGAATGTATTAAAAAATCAGCAAATTACAGGATGTTCATCGTGCATACAGCTGCAGTAATCACAGATGGGTTTTCTGCCGTCAGGCGGTCCCTCGGTCGGCCGAATTCCAAAGTCTTGGTCCGGCGTCGGTTGTTGTCGCTTTCTCTTCTGACGTCAGTGAGGCCAGAGTGTATAAGACACAGCCGACGCCATGTTCTTCAGTCTTTTTTGCCGCGCGGTGCCCGAAGCAGAAGCAGTTCGCAAGTGCCGGTTGGCCAGCTCCTGAATTACGAATATTTTGGAAACCGAAGTCTTCATTAAAGCTAAGTACCCCGTTGGGGAAACTTTTCTTGCCTCAGACCGATGTCAGAAAAAGTTAATAATTGTATTTCTTGTGGGAAGCAAATACCGCATAAGGATTTCCATTCCCTCTGCATACCTTGTTTGGGCCCAGACCACGATGTCTCGGGCTGTCGCTTTTGCGCTACCTTCAATAAACGCACTATTAAGCGTTGGGCGGAGTTCGCCCAGCACTACTTTGGTAAAGCTTTTGATTATAAAATGTCGTCGGACACTCCGACTACCGTTTTGTACAAAAAACGCAAGGAAAAGGACCGACACGCGAGGCCCGTGGTCCCCGCCGACACCACGCCAAAACAGGCTACACGTGGTCCGGTTCTCAGCGAGACGCCTTTGCAGTCCCTGACTGCCGACGACACTCCTTTGGCGGTGTCCTCTGTACCCGAGACCGCTGGGACCTCGGCCCTTTCCCAGACTACAACCGAAGCCTCTGCTAATGTTGAGCCTACTAATGTGGACAGGTCCACCTCCACCCATGGTGTATTTAGGCCCTCATCTTCTTTTCAATTAAGGCCTTTACTAAATCCAAAGCAGCCAGGCATCCCATGAGGCCTGTTGCACAGGGCCCATCTCCAGGTCCCATGCCTAAAAAACAGATGCTTAAAATGGCTGAGGATTTAATTACTCTTATCAGAGGTTCTCAACCCCCTCCAGACAAGAGACCCAGAGTGGAGGAAGATTCACCCTCTTCTGATCAGGGATCCATTTTATCAGAACATTCTGATGCAGAGGAACACTCTTACTCTCCTTTTGAGGATTCGGATGCAGAACAGTCCATTCCTTCTGTATCCCCTCCTGAGGATTTTTCCTTTGGGGAAACCTTGCACACCTTGAGGGAACACTTCCATTGGGAAGGCCAAGACTTTTCAGATTCCAAGAAAAGACTTAGGGAATTCCTTTTGTTACCTCAACACAGACCTCTGGCTATACCCCCTGTTTTGGACATACTGGATGATGTCTATTCGGAGGCTTGTCTTAACCCGGATTCTCTACCTCCTGCACCAGTCAAACCGGATAGGTATTACAGAGTACCCAGCTCTCACCAATTTCTCTTCAAAAGCCATAATGCTGACCCTGAAACCATTTCACAAGGCCCCAAGGGATTGAAGGCCTCCACTGCCAAGAATCCACTTCCTGCAGAAAGGGAATCAAGATCTTTAGAAAGGTGGGGTAGAAAGGTATATACCTCGGCCACCCTAGCCATGAGGGCCTTAAATTGTCAGTTTCATATGATTAAATATCAACAGTACCTGTTATCACAATTAAGGAACAAAATGTCTCAACCTGAACAACCAGATTTAAAGGAGTTACCGGATATGATGCATAGTGCAGAGCAAGTGGGTAAACACACCTTACAATGTGGTTATGATGCCCTAGAGGCCTCAAGTAGAGCGGCTGCTACAGGATCAGTCATTCGCAGACATGCCTGGCTTAGGGAACAAAATTTGCCTGATCATGTGAAAGCTAAACTTCTAGATGCTCCTTTACAAAAGGATGTGCTGTTTGGTACTAATGCTGAGGAGATACTACGGAAAATGGAAGAAAAAGCCAAATCTATGCAAACTGTCAAAGCTTTTTTACAGGTCCAACCACCACGTTTTAGCAGAAATTGGCCTTCAAAAAACTGGTCCTTTCCAGCCACTGACAAGCCCCAAAGAGGTAGATACAGACGCACAAGGGGCAGAGGGCAATCACAAGGATCATATAGAGGCCGACAATGGCAAACTCTAGCACCAAGAGGTGGCGAAGACAGTGCACAACAATATAGGAAGCAAACCCAATGACTCCCTCATTTCCATGCCAAGCATGTCTCAGCTGGCAGCACCTTTGGGAGGGAAACTAGCATTATTTGCAAGCAATTGGTTTATTGTCACAACAGACAAATGGATCCTGGACATTATAAACAGAGGCTACAAATTTCAATTTCACACTCTTCCAAAAATGAGAGGCATGCCAAACCTGCCACAAAATCAAAGGGCAGAGGCACAACTGCAAATTTCAAAGCTCATAAGCATGAGAGCTATTCAAGAGGTACCTACTCACCAACAAGGTCAAGGTTTTTATTCAAGACTTTTTCTGGTACCAAGGAAAGGAACCAACTGGAGACCCATTTTGGACTTATCCATCCTAAACACATTTCTACTCGTACCAAAATTCAACATGCTCACATTACAGCAGCTTCTTCCCATGCTGGACAAGGAGTTTTGGCTTTTAACATTGGACCTCAAGGAGGCATACCTGCATGTCCCAATCAGACAAAGCTGCAGAAGATACCTCAGATTTCTTGCAGGTTCAATCCACTATCAATTCTCTGCATTGCCCTTTGGCTTATCTACTGTGCCCAGAGTATTCACAAAGTGCCTGGCATCAGTGATTGCCTACTGCAGACTTCAAGGGATACAAATTTACCCTTATCTGGATGACTGCCTGATCCAAGCGGACAGCAAGCACATACTTCAGGAACATCTGGCATATGTGACACGGTTACTGCTTTCTCTGGGATATACAATCAACAAAGAGAAATCAAGGCTAACACCATCTCAGAAAATAACTTTCCTGGGTGCCAACTTGGACACAAACACCCAGATGGCCTACCTTACGCCAGAAAAACAGGGGCAACTATCTCAGTACTTCAAAATACTAGCAAAAAGTACCAGGCTTACTGCAAGGAAAATCCTGCAGGCTCTGGGATTCATGGCATCTTGCATTCTTTTAATCCCATGTGCAAAGCTGCATATGAGGAAACTTCAATGGTACCTAAAAAACCTATGGTCTCAACACAGTCACAGTTTGGAAACAATAATACAAATAATTCCATGTTTGCAAAAGGAATTTCTATGGTGGGCTCAAGCATGTCAAGCAAACACAGGCCTCCCATTCTGCAAGCCTCAAGCAAAGCAAGTCATCACCACAGATGCCTCAGATTACGCCTGGGGGGCGCACATGACGGACAGGTGCATTCAGGGCAAATGGTCCCAAAAGGAAAAGCACCTTCACATCAATCAAAAAGAAATGCTAGCAGTAATAAATGCAATTACAGCTTTCAAGGACTTCCTGCATCCAGGACAATTACTGATAAGAACAGACAACACCACAGTAATGTGGTACATAAACAAACAAGGAGGAACACATTCATACCCCTTGTGCAGACTAGCCATGACTCTTTGGAACTTGGCTCTGGAAAGGCAAATCGAACTTCAAGCACAGTACTTGCCAGGATTGGAAAACACACTGGCAGACAATCTAAGCAGAAATTTGACAGATCCACATGAATGGAAGTTACATCCTCAGGTGTTTACAGAAATAATCCAAGCGTGGGGGAGGCCAGACATAGATCTTTTTGCCTCCCACAGGAATCATCAATTGGAAAAGTTTTGTTCGAGGACTTTTCATCCAAAGGCCTGGAGAGTGGACGCCCTCTCATTCAGTTGGACAGCATGGACAGTTTACGCATTCCCACCTCTGCCTCTTCTGCCCAAGGTGCTTTTGAAAGCAAGAACAGACAAACCGAAGATGATACTGATTGCTCCAGATTGGCCAAGGCATCACTGGTACCCACTCCTGAGGAGCCTAACACATACTCCTCCCTGGTCCCTGCTTCTAATGCCTCTTCTGCTGACTCAGCACAGCTACAGAACTCTTCACAGTCAGCTGAAAACACTCAATCTCGCTGCATGGAAAATCCCTTAACACCACAACAGACCCTACTCTCCAAGGAGGTGCAGGATGTCATTTTGGAGGCCAGAAGGCCATCTACTAGAAAAGCTTACTCCGCAAAATGGAAGCGGTTTTGCTCTTAGAATGAGAAAAGAGGCCAAGACCCTAGAAAACTGAACTTGCCTCAGGTATTACAGTACCTAGCTGAGCTGCTGAACAGTGGACTTTCATTTTCTTCCATAAAAATCCATGCCTCAGCCATTTCTGCAGAATTCAACACGGATCCTCCTTTATTTTCTCACCCACTCTTATGACAGTTCCTCAGAGGGGCTAAGAATATAAGACCACCAAGGAAGCAACCAATACCAGCCTGGGATCTTAATTACATACTAGAAAAATTAACACTGCCTCCTTTTGAACCAGCTACCTCAACAGATTTGCAATGTTTGTCCTAGAAAACAGCCTTCCTTCTGGCTATCACTTCAGCTCGTAGGGTTTCTGAACTACAGGCCCTCATGGCGGTGCAGCCTTTTCTCATTTTCCATCAGGACAGGGTTTCCCTTCGTACCAACACATCATTTATGCCTAAAGTGGTATCCAGGGTAGCTTTAAATCAAGCCATACACCTACCTACCTTTTACCCCAATCCTCAAAACAAAGGGGAAAGGCTGCTACACTCTTTAGATATCCATAGGCAGCTATGTTATTATTTGGACAGAACAAAGTCCTTCAGGAAATCAGAACAACTCTTTGTGTCCTATGCTGTGGGGGCTCAAGGGAAGCCAGTTACAAAACAGACTATTTCTAAGTGGATAGGCCACTGCATACGGTTTTGTTATTCCTATCATGGGAAATCTGTTCCTACAGGTATCAGATCACACTCCACCAGGGCCACAGCTACCTCTACAGCCTTCCTCAGAGGAGTTCCTACCAAAGATATTTTGGAGGCAGCCACTTGGAGTTCTGTACATACCTTCACAAAACACTACCACCTGCCTTTATATTCCAGAACAAGAGCAGGCTTTGCCTCTGCTGTTTTGCAGGGCATTCTGGCTCAACCCAGTTCCTCCTAGTACCTACCACCCTGTGCATAGCTTTGGGACTCTACCCATCTGTGATTACTGCAGCTGTATGCACGATGAACATAGTACAGTTTTGTACCTACCATAAATGTAGATGTTCGAGTGCTAATACAGCTGCAGTACAGGTTTCCCTCCCTCCTTCCCCACTTGGTAAAGGCATGGGGCCTAACAACCTCTTCACACTACCTGACTGGGTTATCCAGCTATGTTTTATTTGCTTGCTACCACTGATTTTGGATTATATTGCATTGCTTGTATATGCATATAAGCATTATTTATGTATTGCCTTCCTTCTGGGGGCACCTGACATCTGGGGCAAGAAAGACTGAAGAACATGGCGTCGGCTGTGTCTTATATACTCTGGCCTCACTGACGTCAGAAGAGAAAGCGACAACAACCGACGCCAGACCAAGACTTTGGAATTCGGCCGACTGAGGGACCGCCTGATGGCAGAAAACCCATCTGTGATTACTGCAGCTGTATTAGCACTCGAACATCTACATTTATGGTAGGTACAAAACTGTACTATCTTTGACACAATCATATTCTATGGATTTGCTGTAAAGTTTTCAAATATTTTACTAAACATTTTTTAACGTAGAATACATATACACAGTCAATGTTTCAGAATGATATCAAGAAAACAGTCGAGCTTCAGAATTTAATTTTGCCCTGGTTCTGGTTTAAAAGAGCACAAATAGGTAAAGCAGGAATTTTCCCTGGATTTAGAAATGCATTTTAAATCATCCGATTGAGTGCCATAGTATCCATCTTTTAGTGTGACAAATGTTTTCACTACTGTGTGGACAAGAAAATAAAGGGTTGTTACTGGGTCTCTCAATGTAAAATTTATATTATTTTTATATTATTTTAAGAACACATAAAATATTTGAGGTCAGAGAACCAGTCACAGTTCTTTGTAATATGCAAAGAGTTTTAGCTACCTGTATATAACAGCACCATTAAAAAAAAAGATTATGTGGAAGCACAAAGCTGTTTGGAGATTAGTAGTGCACCTTACTGCCATTTCCTTGGTAGTGTGAGATGTGTTACAGCTTTTAAATCTGCTACTTGATTTATGATGCTGTTTCCTCATGACTACCATCTATGTGGCATTCTGAGGTTCACATGCTTTTATAACAATGAGGTTCTTATGTATGAACTTGGTCATGATAAGATTATGTTTCTCATTTGGAGGCACAAGACCGCTCCATGCATTACATGCAATTGGTACAAAAGTTGGTTAGTATTTAACAAAGCACCAACCTAACACTAGTATGCAGAAAAAAGCTATCATGCAAAAATATGAATGGTAAAATTTGTTTTTACAAACTGTAGAATATTACAAAACATTTGAAATTTTTTGCATTGTAAATGATTCTAGATAAGAGTACTCTGAGACTGAGTTTTCTTGAGATCAGAGGCAAATCCAAGGGGGTGGCAAGCCTGCTGTCTGGAGTGCTGAGATTTCAGGTCTGTATTAAATGAACGAGCACTTAAAAGGTTGAATATGGTATTATCGACACCTTTTAAGAGAACGTTAATTTACGCAAAATATATTCGAAAATCATGTATTTGAAAAATATTGTTTGGCCAACACCATTCCTCTAGTGCTGTATATCATAGAGCCATACACTAACAAACACAACTTCAATACCATAATCAAGTGGGGGGCTTCCCCCCCTACCCCCCTGAAGTGGGGGGCTATGCCCCACACACACCCCTAACTAAATATACCAATTCCGAGATTGCTCTATTTTGGGGAAAAGGGCAATTCCTGATAATGGCCAACTTGAATAGCACATGCATGCATCACAACTTCTGCAGTAACTGGCTGTGTTTTATATAACACTGACAGGTAATAAAACGCTATGATTTGCACATTTACTTCTTTTAAATGTCTGATTTGTAGAACACTTTACAATTTCAGTATGTCATTCATTCCTACTGTTTATAGAACACAGCACATAAAGAATTATTTATATTTACAAAGCTAATATACAGCTATTCACAGCATGAACGCCTTGACGTCAACCATGAGTTTCCTGAGAGTTGGCCAACTTTAACTTTTCAAATGTGCGAATTTAGACATTATGAGCTTTTGCTAAACCGAATGTTCGCTTAAAAAGTGTCAATAATATCGTATTCAACCTTTTAAGCATATGTTCATTTAATATAGACCCGGGATTTCCACAGCATACAACCAAATGATTTATGAGGCGAAGTACTCCCCCCATTGTGTAACTTTCCAGAGCTGACAATAGAGACAGCAATGAGTAGAATTTGATGAGAAAAGGGCAGGATGTGACAGAACTGAGTGTGCCAAGTTAAGAATTACATAGATGTTGCACTGTTACAAAATTCAAATCACTTTAAGGAAGTTGTTCTGTATGGAGGTACACTGTATCAGAGTTCGGGTAATCCCTGTTTTAACTGTGGTGGGGATATTATTTGATCACAGGGACAGAGTTGCATGACCAAACCAGAGACCTCAAACCATGTTTTCCTATATGAATTATCCACAACCCTGCTGGGGTACGTTGCTGATGTTCCTCTGTTCAGTGCTGCAGTATTCTTTACATATTATTTGTCTTCCACCCAACAACCCAATGTACGGCCTGTATACAAAAGCTTATAGCCACTGCCAATACGCGGGACACTGCACATAGGCTGTGACAGCATCAGCCATAAAAGCATGTCCTCACGTACTATCCTCAGAACTTTTTCGCCGCCATTCAAAAGATTGACTCTTACATATGGTCTGCATTAGGATTCCACGTGTTGCTGTCAGCTTCAGATAAGTACCAGGTTGGGGATTTATTTTATTGCTGTTGCCATTTGCTGTTGTTCATGTCATCCAGGAAGGGCAAGTGTCAGTGTAGAAGGCAGATTCCACATAAACATAACTATGGATAAACATAACTATGACCTCTGTCTTTTTTGCTGAGGGCCTAGTCACGATTACCATTCCTGTTCCATTTGTCAGACCTTAATGCCAAAGACATTATGTAGCCATCTTTCTGCCTTAAATCTCTATCTTGAGAATCAATGGCTTAAACATCTAGCTAGAGGCACTATGGAAGGTGCTGTTGGTCCTTCAGCTGAGCTGAGTTTGAAGAGGAAGGTGAGTAAGTCCTCTTCAGCTGCACCTACTACCTCTGATATTTCCCTTGAGGTTGGTGAAGACCCAGTGGTACTTTTGAAGGTTGGATCCACTTCTTCAGTGGGAACCTCAGGAGAAGCTGCCAAGGGTTCAGTCCTAGTATGTCTGAGGCAATGCAGACATCCGTACCAGGCGACATGGGGAAACCATGCCTTGTTCTGCTGGAGGACTCTGATGATGTTCCTGCCATTCTGACTAGGGATCCTTTGCTGTCTATGCTGGATGTTTGGGCTACATTTGGTTCCTCTTCTTTGTCTCCTCATATGGAAAGACATGTTAAGAAAAAACAAAAGACAAATCATCTGAATGTCCCTTCCACCCCTCAATCTGATTGGGATGCCTTTTCTCAGCGTCTTATTAAGGCCTTGATGGCTTTAAAGCCTTCTTATTCTTCTCTCCCTCTTCCTTCCTTCACTTCTTCTCCTGTGCAGGCTACTGGATCTCAGGTTCTTTCCTCTGATTCTGAGAATACCTCCTCTGATGAAGACTCCTTTGTGTACTCCATCCAAATTACTTCCCCTCTGAAATATGCTTCTCCTGAGGAGGAGTCTACTGGGGGAGATTCCCCAATTGACGAACTTTCCTTTGGAGAAACCATTAATAAGATGAGGGAGTTCTTCAAATGTGATTTCTCCCACAATTCTGAGGAGCAAAAGCATGATCTGCTACAATTGGAGGTTCCCGCTCCTCTGCAGTTCCTCCAGTCCTTCCAGCTTTCCTGGATGCTTTTGCTTCTTCCTCCAAAACACCTGACTCCCAGGCCCCTGCTCCCAAGAGGCCTGATGGATTTTATAAAGTACCAGATGACTGCAAGTTTCTCTATAAATGTCCCTCTGCTGATCTAGCTGTGGTCGCCATTGTTTCTGATAAATCTTCTCATTTGTCTTTCTACCAAGCATCTTCCTTATGATAAGGAAAGTAAAATCATTGAGAGACTGGGTAAGAAGGTATATACTTCTTCTACCTTAGCTAGTAGAGCTATTAATCACCAGACGCACATGTCTAGATATTCTTTGGCTTTGCTTTCTCAGGCTTTGGCTCAGTTACCAGACTCAGAGGTTGTCACAGGTTCTCTTACTTTTAGCTACATCTTCTCAGGTAGCTAGACATTCCATCAAATGCAGCAATGATGCTGTAGAGGCATCCTCCAGGGCTGCTGCTTCTGCCTCTATGCTCAGGAGACATTTCTGGTTAAGGCTTCAGTCATTACCTGATGACATTAAAATGAAGTTACTTGTTTCTCCTCTGAATAAGTCTTCTCTTTTTGGTTTAGCAGCTGCAGAACGTTTTAAAACCCTACAAGAAAAAGTAAAGGAACTCCAGGGCTTAAAACACTTGTTTGTCCCACAAGTTCCCAAATTGAATAGGAACTTCCCTGCAAAACATCCTTTGTTAGGAAACTTGCTCGTTCTCCCTCTACTACTTCTTCTGGTGCTAGGGCTAAGAAGTCTCCTAGGAGACCCCCTCAGTCAAAAACTACTGCTTCTGCTCCTATTTCTCAGCAGCCATTCCAGGCCATTCCCAGTTCTCTGTGACAACCACTCCTCACTTCCAAGTCATACACCTCTTTTTCTTCGCCTGTCTCTTTCCTTTCCATCCTGGGCAAAGATCACTCAGGACAACTGGGTTCTTTCTATCATCCAAAAATGTTACTTTTTGACTTGGAAGACTCTCCCTCCTTTCATGGGGATTCCTCAGCCCCCTTCCTGTCAACTTCATCTGTCTCCACAGCTCCCCTCTCAGTTACTTTCTCAAGGAACTAGTCAGCCTGTACCTCTGGATCAGAGAGGAAGGTTTTACTCTGGAATGTTTCTGGTTCCAAGAAAGGATGGTCCTTGGAGACCAATTCTAGACCTCTCTCACTTAAATACTTTCCTGGTAGTGCCTTCTTTGCAGATGCTGTCACTTCAGACACTTTTTCCTCTGATTTCTCCTCAATCCTTCATGGCTTCTCTAGATCTAAGATACTTACCTGCATATCCCCATTCACCTTCAGCACAGAAAATTATTACATTTCTTGGTAGGTTCTTTGCACTTTCAGTTTTCTGCCTTGCCCTTTGTTTGGTCTTTCCATAGCCCCAAGGGTTTTCAGAAAGTGTTTGGCCCCAGCTATTGCTTTCCTGAGAGTCCACAGGGCTCAGGTTTATCCTTATCTAGACGATCTTCTTTTTCTGGCCAACAATTCAGATCAGTTGTGTCAAAACCTTGTGCAGGCCATTCATCTTCTTCAGGGCCTACGATTCACAATACATTTAAAAAAAAATCCAGTATGACTCAATCTCAGGATGACATCTTTTTAGGGTGCAGGTTTGGGACAGATCCGATGATGGTTTCCCTGCATGCAGACAAGGTTCTCTCCCTTACAACCTTCATGTAAAGCCTTCTGCCTCTTCCTTCTATCCCAGCCAGGGAATTTCTGAGACTTCTCAAATTCATGGCTTCCATGATTCCCATGCTGCCTTTGGCAAAGCTTGACATGAGGAAATTTCAATGGTTTCTAAAGACAACCTGGTCTCAACATGCTCACCCTTTAGATGTCTTGGTTCCTCTCCTTGCCTGCCTGAAAACAGAGCTCCACTGGTGGATTCAACAACTGTCTCTAAATTCAGGCCTTCCCCTTCTTTTACCCCTGCCTTCTCAACACCTGTTCACAGATGCCTCAGACATAGGCTGGGGGGACAACCTTTGCTTCTAAGGAAGGTTCAGTGTCTCTGGTCTCCATCTCAGCAGAGGGAACAAATCAACATCCGAGAGATGAGACCTTTGATTCTAGCCTTGCAAAGCTTTTATCCTCTTTTTCTACCAGGTCCCCTGAAGATTTTTACAGACAATACCACCATCCTCTGGTACATAAACAAGCGGGGTGGGGGCAAATATTACCTTATTTGCAGGTTAGCTCTAAAGGCATGGGAATCAGCTTTCCAGTACAAAGTAACCCTTCATGCTGTTTACCTGCCCACAGCTCAAAACTCTGTGGTGGATGCATTAAGCAGATTCTTGACACAATCCCACAAATGGATGCTTCACAGGGATATGTTCCTGGATCTAGTTCACCAGTGGGGTACTCCACATCTGGACATCTTTGCCTCCCATCAAAACAGACAACTTCCTCTCTTTTGTGCCAGGGTCTCTCACCCTGTGGCTTGGAAGGTGGACACCCTATCTTTGTCATGGAAGGGGATGTCTCTTTATGCATTCATCCAGTCTTCCCCTTCCGCTCTTATTCAAAAAGTCTTACTGAAAATTCAGCAAGGCAGACCAAAATCTTGTTGGTGACTCCCTTTTGGCCAGGACAGCATTGGTTCCTTCTTTATCTGCAATTAACCAAGGGCCATCACCACAACTTGCCTCACCAGTTGGAATTACTTTCACAAGACAAGGGATCCTTGATTCATCCACATATTTCAACACCGCAAATGACCTTGTGGGTGATCAATTTTTGATCCCTTTTAGGCACCTTTTTCACAGGACATGCTTAGGGATTTGCAGGAGGCCAGAAAACCCAATACTGGGAAATCTTGCATTTACAAATGGAAAAGATTTTCTATCTGGTGCCTTAAAAGAAGTCTAGATCCATTCTCCATGGACATCCCAATTGTACTTTCTTACTAATGTCCATTGCTTAATGGTGGCTTGTCATATGCCTCAGGGATAAGTCTACTGTTCTGCTCTTTCTGCTTGTCTGCTATTAATACCTCCTTTAGCTTCCAGTTTGGAAGTTAAACTTTTTCTTAAAGGTGTCCTCCACATCAAACCTCCAAGGAAACCAGTGCCTCCTCCTTGGGATCTTAACTATGTCTTAGAGAAGTTAACTCTGGCCTCTTTTGAGTCTGCGTCATCTGCTCCTCTAAAGTTTTGCTCTTGAAAAACAGTGCTTCTAGTAGCCTTAACTTCTGCTAGGAGGGTCTCTGAGATTCAGGCTTTGGTGGCATCCCCTCCTTTCTTGGTTTTCCTCAAGGACAGGTGTCTTTTGAGAGCTAATCCTTTTTTCATGCCTAAAGTGGTGAATGAGTTGTCAGTTGCCTACTATTTTCTCTTCTTTCAATCCTCTAGTGAAAGAACTTTGCATACCTTAGATGTACACAGACAGTTCAGATTTTACCTTGACAACACAAAAGCTATAAGGAAGTTAGATCAGCTTTTTGTGTCTTTTCATCCCAATGCTCTGGGTTTACCTGTTTCTAAACAAACTATTTTATTTTGGGTTTCTAAAGCTATTGTGTTTTGTTATGTTCTTCATGGAAAATCACTACATTTCTCTGTCAGAGCCCATTCTACCAGGTCGGTTGCTTCATCAGGGGCTTTCTTTAAAGGTCTGGATACTAATGACAATTTGGAGGCTGCTGTCTATACTTTTACCAAACATTACAAGTTGGACACTATCTCTAGGTCCAGGGCAGGATTTGCTAGAGCTATTCTGCATGGATTTGTTGAAAATTCTTCCTCATATTCTTGTTCTGCCCCTTCCACCGCCTTAGGTTCCAACTAAGCTTTGGCACTCTCCCATATGTAAAGAATTCTGCAGCATTGAATAGAAGGACATAAAATAGTTGTATAAAATCTTACCATAACCACAGATGTACTTCTCTTCTATGTTGCAGTATTATGTCCCTCCCACCTTCCCCCTGTAGCTTGTCCCTTCCTAGGAAGACTCCTGGTTTGCCTTAGGACTATTGTTTCCTAATGGGGCTTCCTTGTTCTGAGGATGGTATGTGTTGACATCCTTTTATGGCAGACACTGTCAGAGCCTAAGTGCGATGTCCCACGTACTGGCAGTGGCTATAAGCTTTTATATACAGGCCAGACATTGGGTTATTGGTCTGAAGACAACCCATATGTAAAGAATACTGCATCAGAGAAGAGACGAGCATCTATGGTTATGGTAAAATTTGACACAACTATTCTTTATATACAAAGGCCTTGTTTAAAAAAGTATTTTCTAAAGTAATGCCACTGTATACTATGAATTATTTTCTTTTTTTACCTTTGTGCTGTGACATGAGTCAGTGGGATGGGTTACACATTTACTGGCTTGCCATACATAGGATCATATAGTTACAGCAGAGTTCTGCATGCATGTTTTGTACCACTTTAAGCACTGCAGTAGGAAGGAAAATGAAAAACTTCACTTAGAGAATACAAGATAAAGTGTATTTGCAGGTGATTGTGTTAGAAATGGAATAAACATGTACATTTAAGCACTTTGTAGTGATAAAAATCGCTAGTAGTTTTTTTCAACAGTTTTGGTAACTCCACTAATCTGTGTTTTACTGTGCTGACACACAAGATAGGGGGGCTGTGTCTCCCAGACATTATACAGTGCACTTCAGTGGAAGGCAAAATGTTTCCATTCTATAATGCAAAAGATAAGAGTAAGCCCTCCCAAAAAACACATCTGGGGTGAAAATGGATTAGATACATTGGTGAAAGTGAACCTAGAACTCTTGTCTCTTGAGGCTGTCTTTGTCTACAAAACAGACACAGACTTCTGATGTGAATGAAACTTTCCTCTGAAGAAGTAGAATAAATGAATCTGAAGGCAACACTCTGCAAGAGAATGTAGAAAATGATCAACTGGCCTGTTTCTAGGGTCTTATTATAGCAATAACCCACGCCTGGGTGTGGGTAATGCTGAGTTTACCCACTGTTGGTGTGATTTGGTCATGAGGGCGAAGCCTGAGTGGCCAAACAAAGCCAACTGTGGGTAAATCCAGCATTACCCACACCCAGAAGTGGGTTATTGCTATTATACAATGAATTATTAAAGAAAAAAAATGATTACTTTTCTTAAATAATGGCATTGTATAATGCCTCCTTGCTGCCTTTCCGCAGCTGTCTGGTGTTCTGCGGCAGTTCTGATGTACTGCGCATGCGTATGTCCACGCAGTACATCAGAGTTGTGGGCAAAAGCAATGGAGAAAGCAAGATCTCCGTTGGTTTTTACAAACTGTTTTGCTATGTTAAATGAGTTTAACATAGCGAGACAGCTTTAAAAAAAGCAACGGAGAATCTTCGTTGCTTTTTTTAAAGCTGTCTCGCTATGTTAAACCCATTTAACATAGCGAGACAGTTTTGAAAAAAGCAACGGAGAAAGCAAGATCTCCATTGCTTTTTACAAACTGTCTCGCTATGTTAAAGGAGTTTAACATAGCGAGACAGCTTTAAAAAAAGCAACGGAGAATCTCCGTTGCTTTTTATAAAGCTGTCTCGCTATGTTAAACTCATTTAACATAGCGAGACAGTGTGAAGCAACGGATATTTTGCATTCTCCGTTGCTGTAAAAAAAAAGAGTTATAGTAATGGAAAAAGTACGGGCGATCGGACCTTTTTCCATTACTATAACTCAGATTTACAATGTGCACGCTGCCAATCAGCGTGCACGTTTTTGAATATTAATGGGGGTTCGTTGTATAATGTCCTTGTTTGTTAAGTTAACATGAAGTATATTAGAGATGAGCTGCTAATAACCTTCATGTTGTAGTCATGAGCTTAATTCTTTTAGACTGTATTTGCAAACTGTGGTTCGAGCAAATCACATAACCAAATCTCACTGGTCGTCCCTCTGCAGAGACATTTCTTCCTAGTGGTTAGCAAAAGAATAGGATTAAAAATATACAATCAGAAAACTCATTTGGCCTGATAGTTCACCTGACAGGTTACCACCATTCATGCCTGTACAGTGTTTTTGGGGTTGTACCT
Organism: Protopterus annectens; assembly: GCF_019279795.1. Classification (NCBI taxonomy): domain Eukaryota; kingdom Metazoa; phylum Chordata; order Ceratodontiformes; family Protopteridae; genus Protopterus; species Protopterus annectens. Next base: position 793,289,615 of record NC_056733.1, on the reverse strand, counting down.
TACAACTTATGGATGTTGTGGTTTTGAACACATTGTTCCAGCATCTCTTTACTGGAAGAAAAACACAGTTTTGAACTCCTCTTTTATAGCAAAGACATTTAAAATGGCTAAACCATACACATATGAGCATTACAGAACCTGTTCATTTTGAATTTCTCATTACGTTCTTGGGTACATATGAAATGGCACTGCCACACTTAAATGTTATGAAATGACACTGCCACACTCAAATGTTATTATGAAATGGCAAAATGGCACTGCCACACTCAAATGTTATTATGAAAAAGCACTGCCACACTCAAATGTTACTATGAAATGGCACTGCCACACTCAAATATTACTATGAAATGGCACTGCCACACTCAAATATTACTATGAAATGGCACTGCCACACTCAAATGTTATTATGAAATGGCACTGCCACACTCAAATGTTATTAAGAAATGGCACTGCCACACTCAAATGTTATTATGAAATGGCACTGCCACACTCAAATGTTATTATGAAAAAGCACTGCCACACTCAAATGTTACTATGAAATGGCACTGCCACACTCAAATGTTACTATGCAATGGCGCTGCCACACTCAAATGTTATTATGAAATGGCACTGCCACACTCAAAAGTTATTATGAAATGGCACTGCCACACTCAAATGTTACTATGAAATGGCACTGCCACACTCAAATGTTATTATGAAATGGCACTGCCACACTCAAATGTTATTATGAAATGGCACTGCCACACTCAAATGTTATTATGAAATGGCACTGCCACACTCAAATGTTATTATGAAATGGCACTGCCACACTCAAAAGTTATTATGAAATGGCACTGCCACACTCAAATGTTACTATGAAATGGCACTGCCACACTCAAATGTTATTATGAAATGGCACTGCCACACTCAAATGTTATTACGAAATGGCACTGCCACACTCAAATGTTATTATGAAAAAGCACTGCCACACTCAAATGTTACTATGAAATGGCACTGCCACACTCACATGTTATTATGAAACGGCACTGCCACACTCAAATGTTATTATGAAATGGCACTGCCACACTCACATGTTACTATGAAATGGCACTGCCACACTCACATGTTATTATGAAATGGCACTGCCAAACTCAAATGTTATTATGAAATGGCACTGCCACACTCACATGTTACTATGAAATGGCACTGCCACACTCAAATGTTACTATGAAATGGCACTGCCACATTCATGTTACTATGAAATGGCACTGCCACACTCAAATGTTACTATGAAATGGCACTGCCACACTCAAATGTTACTATGAAAAAGCACTGCCACACTCAAGTTATTATGGCACTGCCACACTCAAATGTTATTATGAAATGGCACTGCCACACTCATGTTATTATGAAATGGCACTGCCACACTCACATGTTACTATGAAATGGCACTGCCACACTCACATGTTACTATGAAATGGCACTGCCACACTCACATGTTACTATGAAATGGCAAATGGCACTGCCACACTCACATGTTATTATGAAATGGCACTGCCACACTCAAATGTTACTATGAAATGGCACTGCCACACTCACATGTTACTAATATTTTCTTTCCAATTATTATTTTATGCTAAACATTTGTGACCATTTGATAGCTGCCCTCACAAGGTGCAGTTTATCTGATAGCATTCTCAAGGTGTTTGATAAAACAGATTTAGGACTCTAGTAAGTAGTTTCATTGATGTCACTACTAACAAAATTTAAAGCAAAATGATTGACCCGTATCTTCCTTCTTGGGGGGCTGAATCGGAGAATTATGTTACTTTAAGAAAACAATATGTTTGGCTCTCTACAATTTGCCATTTAACATAGCGAGACGAGTTTGAAAAAAAAGAGAAAGAAAGAAGATCATCATTTTTTTTTTTGTAAACTGCATATGTATGTTAAAACATAGAACATGTATTTTTAAAAAGCAACGGAAGATCTCCGCTATGCCTTTTATAAAATATCATAATCTCATTTAAACTAACATAGAATATGATGTGACGCATATTTTGCATTCTATCGTGCTGTAAAAAAAGTGTAGTAAAAAAAAAAAATGGATTTTCGGACCTTTCCTTCCAATTTAATATTACTCATTTACAATGTGCACGCCAATCAGCATGCGTTTTTTTGAATATTAATGGGGGTTTTGGTATAATGTCCAAAGAATAGGATTAAAATATACAATCAGAAAACTCATTTGGCCTGATAGTTCACCTGACAGGTTACCACCATTCATGCCTGAAACCATACACATATGAGCATTACAGAACCTGTTCATTTTGAATTAAATGGCACTGCCACACTCAAATATTACTATGAAATGGCACTGCCACACTCTATGAAATGGCACTGCCACACAAATGGCACTGCCACACTCAAATGTTATTATGAAATGGCACTGCCACACTCAAATGTTATTATGAAAAGCACTGCCACACTCAAATGTTACTATGAAATGGCACAAATGTTACTATGCAATGCACACTCAAATGTTACTATGAAATGGCACTGCCACACTCAAATGTTATTATGAAATGGCACTGCCACACTCAAATGTTACTATGAAATGGCACTGCCACACTCAAATGTTATTATGAAATGGCACTGCCACACTCAAATGTTATTATGAAATGGCACTGCCACACTCAAATGTTATTACGAAATGGCACTGCCACACTCAAATGTTATTACGAAATGGCACTGCCACACTCAAAAGTTATTATGAAATGGCACTGCCACACTCAAATGTTACTATGAAATGGCACTGCCACACTCAAATGTTATTATGAAATGGCACTGCCACACTCAAATGTTATTACGAAATGGCACTGCCACACTCAAATGTTATTATGAAAAAGCACTGCCACACTCAAATGTTACTATGAAATGGCACTGCCACACTCACATGTTATTATGAAACGGCACTGCCACACTCAAATGTTATTATGAAATGGCACTGCCACACTCACATGTTACTATGAAATGGCACTGCCACACTCACATGTTATTATGAAATGGCACTGCCAAACTCAAATGTTATTATGAAATGGCACTGCCACACTCACATGTTACTATGAAATGGCACTGCCACACTCAAATGTTACTATGAAATGGCACTGCCACATTCACATGTTACTATGAAATGGCACTGCCACACTCACATGTTACTATGAAATGGCACTGCCACACTCAAATGTTACTATGAAATGGCACTGCCACACTCAAATGTTACTATGAAAAAGCACTGCCACACTCAAGTTATTACGAAATGGCACTGCCACACTCAAATGTTATTATGAAATGGCACTGCCACACTCACATGTTACTATGAAATGGCACTGCCACACTCACATGTTATTATGAAATGGCACTGCCACACTCACATGTTACTATGAAATGGCACTGCCACACTCACATGTTACTATGAAATGGCACTGCCACACTCACATGTTACTATGAAATGGCACTGCCACACTCACATGTTATTATGAAATGGCACTGCCACACTCACATGTTATTATGAAATGGCACTGCCACACTCACATGTTATTATGAAATGGCACTGCCACACTCACATGTTATTATGAAATGGCACTGCCACACTCAAATGTTACTATGAAATGGCACTGCCACACTCACATGTTACTATGAAATGGCACTACCACACTCACATGTGGTGAAGTCACCACGCTCTTAATATTTTCTTTCCAATTATTATTTTATGCTAAACATTTGTGACCATTTAATACGCTACTGATAGCTGCCCTCACAAGGTGCAGTTTATCTGATAGCATTCTCAAGGTGTTTGATATATGAAACAGATTTAGGACTCTAGTAAGTAGTTTCATTGATGTCACTACTAACAAAATTTAAAGCAAAATGATTGACCCGTATCTTCCTTCTTGGGGGGCTGAATCGGAGAATTATGTTACTTTAAGAAAACAATATGTTTGGCTCTCTACAATTTGTTTCTTTTGCCTGCATTCAATGAAGATGTCAGTTTAGTTTTAACAAAAAAAATAATTTAAAAGAAACATACTTCATAAAACTTAGGACCGTGATGTTGTTTAACTATAAAGAAGGCAACTTTAATTATAAAAGGTTTGGGGGGGGGGGGCTGCTGTAAAGCACATGCTGACTGCAAAAGGTTACCAGATACGTTAAAACATTTTGGAAGGAGAGTGGACCAAATCTCAGTAGATTATCATTAGATTTCATTAGAAAAGTTCTTTATTCTTTTTTTTTCGTTTTCCATGTGTTTATGCCAAAACACCAAATAATGTCAGGAGAAAATAATGGCATAACAGTGTTGTTCGTGCATGTCGATATAGATTTGCTTTTGAACTGTTGCATATCTTTTACAAACAACCTACTCAGAAATCTTACTTACTTATTTACTGTATGATAAAACTTGTTCAGTGACATCAAGCAATTTGGAGTAAGGTTTTGGCAGTGACCTTACCAGAGAGTAATATCATTGTCTGAGAGTCCATGCAGTCAAAGAAAAAAAAAGTTAAGCACTTCTGTTATTTTCTTATCTTATGCCAAAGATTTTGTGTCTGCTCTGCAGTGCTACAGAATCCTTACTGGCTGCAATCCATTCATTGACTCAATCTGCCCAGCACTCATTAAGCATGTTGTACAATGTCTTCAGCCTTGTTACGTGAAGGACTTGTGCAAATAATTTATGTTTCCTGTAGTGATATTGATATTTTGCAGTCAAGAGTTATTTAAGGCCACTTAAACGAATGTCGGTAAGTCAATTACAGCATCCTTTTCCATGCGGATGTCTCTCTGTGAAACATGAGTAAACTGAAACTCATGGCTCATCTGTAGTAATCTTTGATGGAGGTCTGTCTGCAGCCATACATCTTTTAGTTCAGTATTTGCATATTAACCTAATGTTTTACTGAATTCTCACCACCTGTTTGTCATGCTTTAGACCAATGTATAAATTATCATTATTTAGCATACAAGCGGTGTGGTCATAGAAGATCAGGCCTTACAAGACTTTCCTGTTTTAATCGCTCAAAAAGTAAATATGATTTTTCTGTTTCACGTTTACCATAAGTTGCATAACTTTCATTTTGTGCAAGAGAGCTGGTTACACCAATTACAGATTTCTGTCTCCTGTTACTTCATGTCTCCTTCTATGGCTACTCCCACTTTTGTATATTCACTCCCAGTAAGAATACCCAATACACCACATTTTGATCAGCATGGTAAGATATGCACACACTGACTTTGGACACTGTTACTGTTGGACATAATGATTCATAAAACACCATCTCCTATATATGTCAGATGTTATGAGGAATATATCCTGGCTGCAATACTGACAACTTCAGATTTCATGAACACCCTCTGCTGTATGGATCAGCAATAATAAGAAGGATGTTCTGCATGCATTACTGACCTATGTAGGATTCATAAACATCCCCTACTGTATCTGTCAGATGTAGGGAGGAAAGTATACTGGCTGCATTACTAACTGCTGCAGGACAGGATTGTAAAGCAGCTCAGCTGACACTACAAGCTCTTTGTGCCACAGACTATAGTGTACAGAACAAGGAACATCAGCACAAAACCAGGTACAGTCGGTAACAGGGATAGTACAGCAGGAAGGCAGGGTAAACACCATAGCAGTCTGTATGCCATGCAGGTGTTGTGCACATGTAAACCCATGAATAGTGCTTATGTTAAATAAGAGAGCATGACATCACTTCCAGCATTTCATGTGCTGTGGAAGCATGACATCACTTCCAGCATTTCATGTGCTGTGGAAGCATGACATCACATCCAGCATACCATGTGCTGTGGAAGCATGACATCACATCCAGCATACCATGTGCTGTGGAAGCATGACATCACATCCAGCATACCATGTGCTGGGGAAGCATAACATCACATCCATCATACCATGTGCTGTGGAAGCATGACATCACATCCAGCATACCATGTGCTGTGGAACCATGACATCACATCCAGCATACCATGTGCTGTGGAAGAGAATGCAGGGGAGATCAGAACAAATTACTCTGCCTGCCCTTACCTACAGTACTTCCAATACTGTGTGTGTGCGTGTGTGTGTGTGTTCCATTCAAAAAATGTCACAATCAAATGGAAAGTGTATCAAAAATGATGCACAATTGGTCAAAAATGCTGTGTGTATTTAGTGTGACCTGACAGTACAGCTGGGATTGGGATTATGTCCTTTCCATGTTGTTGTGCAATCTTGGAGATGCTATTCGTAAAGTAGTGGGGATATGCAGGGAGGGGTGCACAGGAAGAGTTGCCCTCCCTCCACAAAAACACTTATGTGTGTTGTGTGTGTGTGCTGGTGCCCTTTCTTTGTGGTTTGAGTGTTTGAGTTTAGCTGGTGTGAGTGTGTGTGTATGTGATAGTTTTTTGTTTGCATTGTGTGTATGCTTGGTTGAGAGTTGATGGCTGTGCAGATGTTTGGAATGTGAGGAATTGTGCATGGAGGTGTGTGTCCAATCATGTTTTTTTTAATTACTTGTGCTTCAACATACTCTCACAGGGAGCATGTAATTGTTCTGGCCTCCTTATTATTTTCAAATGGAGTAACTCCAGCAGCTTTGCACTGAAACAAAACTTATTCTATTCTCCCAGTGTCTGAGTATGAGATGTGGCAGGATATTTAAATGTACTGCATGAATATGGCTTTTGTTTATGGTTTGTGGTTGGTAGGTACGCATTAAAATGCAGCTGTGTCCTGATCTTGGATGCTAAACTTAAATTATATTTTATCAGTGAATTTAGCAGCTAAATGGAACTGCAGTGATTTATATTGTTACACATTTCTTCATGTATTTGTGATTGTAGATGTTGGTATATATAACTTGGGGATAGGAATTAAAGCCGTCATACCTCGCAACCTCTTAATACATGAAACCTGAATAAAGTAAAAATTAATGGGCGACAAAGGCCCAAAAATAGGGACAGATTTTAAATATTGCTCTTATAAACTTAGAAATTAGCTAGAATAATAGTTTTTACATTGGCATGCATTTTCTGAAGGATATGAAGCCTGAAACTTATAATCCTGTCATTATTTAATGACTTCAGTCCTCAATGATTTTCAAATAAATCACACATTTTATGAGTAAAAGGCCAAAAATATGAGGCAAAAGTTTAGACATTCTGCACAATTCTGACAGATGAGAGGTATGGCCCTCAGCAGGTAATGTGGAGTAAAACCCCCAATATGATCTGTGCAGAAAGATGTAGTGTGTTACCAAATACATTTAATGTCACTTTCTCATGAAATTAATGATGTTTGAGGTCAAACTTCTGGCTTTGCAGTTGAAAAGCCAGTTGTTGTTATAGAACTGGTGCTTAAAAACTTTAAAATAGTCAACATTGGGTCATTAATTATTTATGGAGATATATGCTATGTGTGTGTGTGTGTGTGTGTGTGTGTGTGTGTGTGTGTGTGTGTGTGTGTGTGTGTGTGTGTGTGTATATGTGTGTGTGTGTGTGTGTGTGTGTGTGTGTGTGTGTGTGTGTGTGTGTCTGTGTGTGTTTGTGTATGTATGTGTGTGTGTGTGTGTGTGTGTGTGTGTGTGTGTGTGTGTGTGTGTGTGTGTGTGTGTGTGTGTGTGTGTGTGTGTGTGTGTATGTGTCTGTGTCTGTGTGTGTGTGTGTGTGTGTGTGTGTGTGTGTGTGTGTGTGTGTGTGTGTGTGGTTTATATGTATGTATCTACAGAGAGAGAGAGAGAGCATATTACTATTGGTAGGCAGCACAGACAGTAGAATCCAAGCTGGATGAAAAAAATAGTAGAAATTGCATTTGGCTAAAAAATGCACTTAATAGATTTACATTTGGTCTAAAATTAGACAAAATATTTTTATTCTACTTAAAGGTAACTAAACAAATGCCAAAAACACACAAAAGCAACAAGGAAAACTGCAAGTATGCCCCTGTGCAGCCTATACCCCCCTAAACTTACATGTGCCAACTCCATTTTCACTCCATCTTGAACAAGGGAAAATGTTGCCAAAACAATGGAACCACAGCCGGAGCACTCATAGAAATCACACCAGTGCTGACTTCCCATAGAAAACAATAGATACATACACCGGTACTATTCACTGAATGTAACCCCTAAGAACTAACAAGATCAAAAACATTATGAGGCATAGGGGAAAAATTAGAACAATGCCAGACATACTGCAAAGCTAACTCAACCATTTCTCAGAATTTAGCCTAAAACTCAATGGCCACATATGTGTGACTAATTTTACTCTAACAAATTAATATTTTACCTGATATGACTTCAACTTAGTTTCTTCTTCCAACTGTAATTCTGTTTGACTGCTCTGTCAAATGAGTGGTACTCATATCTATCCAAATTATATAGTAGCATGTGGTAAGAGTGAACCTTGAAATGATGGAAACTTCCTCTTTCACTGTTATTCAGCCTGCTGGCTGCCCTGTGTATGAGATCTTGTTACATTGGGGTCTGGGTATTTGCCCTTTCGCACTGCTGGATGATCTTAACTTGATATATAATTAGCAGGAGGGGGGATGCAGAGGGCAAAATAGTGAACCGGATTATTGAACATCTACACTAAGCGTACACTATTAGAATTCAAGAACATCCCTATCACATTTTTGGGCTCAGATTAAACTAAGTGTAGATGTTGTGGTAATGTTGCAAGAAAATCAGTAGGAAAACTAAAATTAGGAGAAAGAAGGTGGAAGTTATAGTTACAATGGTGCACACTTAGTGTAGGCACTAATGAATCCAGCGCAGCGTTTTTTTCAATGTTCTGTGCTTTGATCTCACAAGATCACTCTTTTTTGTTCTCTCTTTTGAGCATTTGATATAGATATATATATATATATATATATATATATATATATATATATATATATAAACAAAGAGTAAAAAGTTCACACAGATAACCAACTGGTTAAAAACACAAAAAGAAAAATCTAGCAAAGCTAGACTTCTAACTGTGTGGTACCTTAAACCTCTTGCATCAAAGGCCTCATGGCATATATGCAAATCACCCTTTAAGGATATCAGGTGTTTCAGTTAAATGGCAATTCTGAATGACCATGACATTTTCTTTTACTTTCATTTTTAAGTCTATTTATGGACAATTTCAGGCCATTAAAGCCAAACCCCTCTAGCTGTGGACATGCATGTTTCTGCCTTCTTATGACATCATCAGCACAGCATAAGAGGAATATTTGACCTTTGGAAACACAGGGTTGTCATACCCAGCTGATATCCATAAACATTAGGGTGTCTACAAAATATCCCAACTATCAAACTAAAACAAAGAGTAAAAAGGTCACACAGATAAACAACTGGTTAAAAAACACAAAAAGAAAAATCTAGCAAAGGTATATATATATATATATCTATATCTATATCTATATCTATATCTATATATATATATATATATATATATATATGGTTCTACCTCACATAAATGAAACACCAAAACACCGACAACGCAATCACCGAAACCACATAACCGACAGTACAAAAACACGAAATTCCACATGCCCGACAACAAAATAACCGACGGTACACAAACACGAAACCTCATACACTTCACACACCACAATCAACAAACAAAACACATTCCCGTCCAAAACCACATACACAACACAAGCACACCAAAATCCCTACAAACCCACACTAAACCTCACATACACAACTACCTGCAATCCTAACTCAAACCCTAACCCTAAGGTCCACTACCGCACACTTACCTGACCCCTCCCTAACCCTAACTCACTTATTCCGCGCCTAACCCAAACACAATCACTACCGCACATTTCCCTGACCCGCTCCCTAACCCTAACTCTCTTATCCCCTAACCCAAACACAATCACTACGACACTTACCTGACCCGCTCCCTAACCCTAACTCACTTAACCCAAACCTATCCACACTTACCTTTTCGCACCCTTAACGTCCGTCACTACCGCATACTTACACAGCCTTTTCCCATTTCGGCATCCTCGGCCGGTGCTTTCATCCGTCGGGTCGGTCTTCTGCACTGTCGATCTTCTAGGTCCCGTCGCGTCGGTCTTCTGCGCTGTCGATCTTCTGGGGCTCGCGATTTCCGTGTCGATGTTCTGGCGTGTTGTTGAAGTGAGGTAGAACCATATATATATATATATATATATATATATATATATATATATATGTGTGTGTGTGTGTATAATTACTTATATAAACACACACACACACACACACACACACACATATATATTTATGTTTACCTTTATAAATGCGATTTGCAGAAGGGCGAACTGCACATACCTGAAAGGTAGTGTGCAAGATATACAAACGTCAAACGTAAAAAGGTGCAAATGTGCAATGAGAGAATGCACAGTGAGTTTCGCTCATTGCACATTCGACATTCAGGGGTGGATTGCACTATAGTGGGGATCAGGAAATGGCACCTTTCCCCACCGTAGTGCGATCTTGGAGTTAGAATAATAAAGTAGGGGGGGCACAGCCCCCCACATGGGGGTGCAGGGGGTCTTGCCCCCCTGCTTTACACTTTGTTTTTTTTTTATTCGACTTTCATGTTCAAAAAACAGCGAATCTACTGTTTGATTTGCTGTTTTTCGAACATGTAGGTGTGTCGACATTGTTAGTTTCATGGATTAGAGTCGCTCATATGAGCACTCACCCTTCTGCAAATCTCGATTATAAAGGTAAACCATATATTTATATACATATATATATATGATGGTAGCAGTATTTTTATCTGTCAAATTTCATAGCACAAATAACCCACCAAAACACATATTCAGTGAAAGCACAAGCAAATGCAAACAGAAAAAACTATGTGGATTTCTCTTTCAATCACTAAAGAACAACCACTTCCTTCAAGAAAATAGTGCCTGGTACAAATGCTACACATAAAATGCTGATTATAGCAGAGTGACTGAAATTTGTCTGAACATTGATAGTGTCATGGAAAATTTTAAGGTAAGGTATAGGGTTAGGGTTAACAAACATTAATAAGCTGGAACAGAGTGCAGGAGGGCTTCAACCCCCTGCTCCACCTTACTAATGTGTGCTGGCAATAAACCGATCCCTACCACTAACCTTAAGCTTAATCCTGCCCCTGACCCTGCAACTTACCTTAAAAAAAATGTTTCTGTAACACTAGCACTACATAAAACAAGCTCAGACATGCACATGCACCATCAGACACTTACCTCACTAGACGTAACCCTCTACCTTACCTTTACCTAACCATAGAAAGAATATACTCTCACATCCACCTTAAAGCACTCCCCTAACCTAACCCTTGCCCTAACTCTAAAGAACACACACACACACACACACACACACACACACACACACGCACACACGCACACACACATACACACACACACACACACACACACACACACACACACACACACACACACACACACACACACTCACATCTCACATCCACACATTTACATACTTTGACAAAACTGTCATCCAATGAACTGAATGTTTGATAATCTGAATATTCACTTAAAAACACATACTTCCAACTTCATTTGAGTAAAAGTTCATTTGACCCATGACTGAAACATACTTATGATGTATATATGTAGTTTTCATCACACTCAAATATCAGCTACAGGTATGGCAATAAAACAGTTATTTTAGTGATCCACACTGCTTACTTATATGTACTAACTGCACAGTCACACAATCAAAACCACAAGGCAACCGTTGTGAGTACGCAGAATTCAGCCAGACCAGGGCTAACTGCAGCACAGGTCAGTATGCTGTGGAGTCAACACATTGTGACAACCCACACTGCTGACCGGCTGCTGTTAGTTGTGTTACTCTGCAGACATCAGACGGTAAACTACCTGGACATGTTATGCCTTGTGTCCATGTGAACTAAATCAGTGCTTACACTGTAATCTAGTTCTGAGTTACAGCTGCTGTGCATACTAGATGTGTATCTGGCTGGTACATCATCTGTTGATTCAGCAGTTCCTATTTGATTATTGGAGCGTCTGTTAACTGTCACCTAAGGTTTTGTAATCTTAACACTCTTACCTAGTAGGCTGCTTACCTGACAGTCTTAGTGACCACTCCCCCATTTTCCTAATTCAGCACCACACAAACAGTCTGAATCCCATTATCCACAGGCAAATATGAAACAAGTCCAACTTCAACCCCAGTTCCTTCATCTCCCTGCAAAAAATGAACTGGCCACCACAAAAATACCTCAACCTAGATGAGGCTGCCCACTACTTCAACAGTACCTTCCTCTCCATCCTAAACACCCTTGCCCCTGTAAGAAATGCCAGAGTCAAATCTAGGTGTGCCCCATGGTTACAAAAGACCACCAGAACCCTAATGAAATCCAGAGATAAGGCCTGGGAGCACTGGCGACTAACAAAAAATAACTCAGATAGGCAATCATTCCTTGAACTGTGCAGTAAAGCCAAAAAGCATATAAAATTAGACAAATCCCTCTACTATAAATCCACCCTAAACTCTACCAACCACAACCCTAAGCAATTCTGGTCCACTATTAACAATATCCTCCACCTAGGGAAGGTTGATACCCCCAGCTGTTCATTCCCCCCTCCTCCAGCAGTATTGCTGAATCCTTCAACAAACACTTGACTGAAACTATAACATCTCTAAACAAACAACACTTCCCTACAACAGCCCCCCAACTCCTAACACTAAACCCCCCCACTCCTCTTTTCTTCTTTACCTCAGTACCTACCTCCAACATAAAAAGACTATTGTCAAAACTTAAACCCACCAAACTCGCAGCTGACAACCTCCCCTCTAAATACTTGAAAATTGCATCTGATACACTGGCCTACCCAATTTCAATTCTAATCAACCATTCCATAACAGAAGGCTATGTTCCCTCAATATGGAAAATATCCCACATCATTTCCCTTCACAAAGGAACCCCTCCACTGACCTCTCCAATTACCACCCCGATTGCTATCCTCTCCCCTTTCTCCAAGATACTTGAAAAATCCCAGGTCTCCAACTACCTCCTAGCTAATAATCTCCTCTCCAAAACCCAACATGGTTTCAGACCATATCACAGCAAAACCTCCACTCTGCTCTCCTTCACCAACACTATACTTCATCACAAAAACAATGGCCTCTTCTCTACTGCCATATTTCTAGATCTCTCAAAGGCCTTTGACATGGTATCGTATGAGCTACTACTCTCTGCTCTCCCCAACCTCTCCTTCTCACAATCAGCCTGCAACTGGTTCCACAGCTATCTACATGGATGCCAGCAATCAGTAATCTGGGACAATAACACATCACCTCACCTCCCAGTTACTCTGTATTCCCCAAGGGTCTATCCTTGGCCCACTGCTATTCTCACTTTTCACTAACAACCTACATACTGCCACCACACAAGCATCTCTTATACAGTATGCAGATGACTGTACTCTTATCTGCTCTCCCCCACTCTACCAGAACTACAACAAATCACACAGGAATCATTCTATTCTGTAGAAAGCTGGCTATCCAATGCTGAGCTCCTACTCAACCCAAGTAAGACAAAACTTCTCCTGTTCCAACCTTCCAAAGCCACCCAAAACACCCCCACTTCAACATTCTTGCCAAAGACAATACCATCATCTCTCCATCAGAACACACAAAATTACTTGGTGTGGAAATAGACAACAAACTTAGATTTGACACCCACATATCTCTCACAATAAAAAAGTCCACAAGAAACTTGGTACATTATATTGAAGCCACCAATTCCTAACCAAGGCAGCTGGAATCTCCATAGGTAGGTAGGTACTAGGCTATCGGCCCTGGGGCCTATACAAGCCCAGCCAAAAAGGTACCCTGATATTTGTCACCCAAGAAAATTATTTTCCTGTGCCACTGTCGAGCAGAGCCACAGAGGTGATCCCCGGGGTGAATTTCCTATTTCCCATCCAATCATCAAGATTTTTCTTGAAGAGTGCTAATGAGGAGCTTTGCTTGATATAGATAGGTAGTTTATTCCAGAGTATGGGAAGTCTCTGGGACAAGAATCTATCCTTCTGGCATGTTCTGTTTATTGTGGTGACAAGGTTTAGGTCCCTAGAGCGTGTAACTCAGAGGAATTGGGATTTCATTAAGTGGAGCATGTCCAACAGCTCTGGGTTTGACATAGCTTTGTATGTTAGGCAGAGATCGCCTCTGAGTAGGCGATATGCGACAGAGTAAAGCTGGAGTTTTTTGAGACGGTCTGCGTAGGGCATCTGTTTGAAGCCGATAATCCTCTTTGTGAGGTATTTCTGCGGCCTTTCCAGTTGTTAGTCTGTGCACTTTAGAGCTCTTGAAGCATATGCACTACTTTGCTTTTTGACAAAACAATGTCTGTAAGACTTTAGTTCAGAACAATGATTTGCCCCTCCAAATAAGCAATACAATATGCCATGTGCTTCACGTTAACCATTTCATTGTGCAATTGTGTTGATTTATGCAGGATTGTATGGGTGTATCTTACAAAACAAATTTAAGATGGGCATTATTTTCAATAGGTTTCACGTTAACATAACTATCAACAGAAGAAGAAAGCTCTTAATTTTATTTTAGTGCTGAAATCAAAATCCACAGTTGACAAATTCTTGAACAAGCAGTTAAAGCTGATGATAAGCATATACATGCACAACACATACACATACAGACTTATATTCAGAGAGAAGCCAGTAGAAAGCATGTTAATATGCTGAGGAAGGTATATTATTTGAAGTGATTTATAAATCAGCACGTGTCTTTAGTATAAGACTGCCCATTACCCCCCCCCCCCCCAGGTTCTCAGCACTAATGACATCAGAAGTGTAAAACATCCTCATCACAAAATGTCTCAGACAGGAATGCCTCAGAAAGTCAGACATTGTTTTAGCAGGAGGATCCAGGGCTTAGCCATACCCAAATCTCTGCATTATACTTCATCTGAGGTTGCATCAACTTGGTGAAAAGGGAAAGGTTGTTAAAAACTCTTTTCCTCCCTCTGAGCTGCTTAACCCCGAAGATATGATTAAATCTAGTTGCTGGCAGCTCTATGGGCAGCAGAAAGAAATGCTTGACAGTACATGACAGCATACAGCAAGACAAAGCACCTTTTCCTAGTCTGTGCTTGATATGAAAGTATGTGCAACATTAAAATGTAGGCCTACCAAAAGCAAAATACACAAAGGTTATTTATTTCATTACATACTTGTACAGTGAAACATTACTTCAGAATTTGTTTTCTAAAAAGTTCAAGCTACAGAGATATGACTGGAAGTGTATGAAAAGTGTAATCATAGTGCCTTTTAGTTTTATCTACCCAGATCTGGACAGACTCTAATGGGGATGATTATGCAATGCTTTTCCTTATAAACATGAAGACATTGAAAATAGGTACAAAGGTTCCTGAAGGGTAGGCACATCCAACCAAATACATGAGTACTTAACTGTCATATAATTTGAATACTGAACAGCATGCACCTTTTCCCGCTTCCAGTAGGATTGTGAGATACTGCTCCGAAACAAAAGTTTAAATCATTGAGTGACAAAAATTATGTAAAAATATAAGCATATCTTCAAACAGTATAAAATTTGCTGACATTAATGAACGATATTGCAAAAATAAAGTTACTTATTTTTGTTTCTCAAAAATGGAGAAGTAACATATGGGTTCTGGTTCTGTAAATTATTTGTGTCAACACTGTACTGGCCATATAATCCAGTTCCAGTTTACTAAACAGCTTCAAAAACATGTACAAAGCAGTGAGGATTCAGAAAGTCATGTGAAGGGGTAAGTCAAGCTTGGAAATAATCACGTGAAAGGGGAATGGGGAAATCAAGCATAAACGTAGGTACATTCCTTCCAAATAAGTACAAATGAGAGAGGCAAAGATATAGTATTGCAGTTAGGTTTGTTGGATAGTTGCATCGAAAAGCTATTTATCCCAATAAGATAGATGAACATGTTGCAATTTTATTTGGCTTTTTGATTCCATTTTGGTGGTTTGAACTTTTGTGCTATTTTGTTATTTTGGCAGTGAAATCATCTGTCTCATTCTGCTGTTATGCTGTTATTGTCTGTTCATTAGTGAGTAGAGTTAATTTCTGATTTCTACTGTGGCTATGTAGGAAAGCACTGAAGAGAAAAACTGTTAGAAATAGCATTATCAGTGAATCTGGCAGACCACTGCAGCTAATCTTCAGAAAGTGAGATCTGGAACTGTAAGCAGAGTATTCATTTTCATCGTTGTTGCATTAACATCATCCAGAATGGGTAAGTGTGAGGAAACAGAATGTCAGCTTTTTATCTCAAACTGGTTGAAACCTGGGGTTGTACATCAGATTAGAGAAGTTTTAATTTATTACTGTGAAGACAGTAAGTAAGAATTTGGAACTTTCTGGGGCCAGGGACCCTCTGAAGACAAGAACTTAATTATTAGAAGTGTGGGACATGATGAAACTATATAGAGCACACTAGAAAAGTGTGTTTCAAGAACTGTCCTCTTCTTTTGTTTGGCATGGAACATTTTAGTAAATAATGGGGCGGCATATGCAGCTGTCTGTGGAAGTGTTGGAAGCAGAGTACTAGATCTTAATGAGAATTTTATTTAAAGGACTGTTCTATTGTGAAGTACTCCAGTATTTTCCCAACTCTGGTAGTGTAGAGCGTTAAAGCCCTGACTCTGAACCACCTGACCTTGGCCTGAATAGAGGAACTGGAGTGGGTAAGAGAAGAACATCAAAGCACATAGGACAATAAAGGTGAAAGCCTAATCCCCTGCAAAGATGAAATGCTCCAATCCTAGCAAATGTGACCACCCCACATGGAACAAATAGGCTGTGTAGGGCTCTGACACGGGTGTCAGTGAATGGATCAGTAAATCAACTGGGGGATCAATGGTCAGACGGGGGCTGGAACAAATATTATCTATATAAAGTATTCCCTTACATCTTGTTTAGGGGAAATTATTTTATCCTCAGTATTTGTGAGTGTGGTAGTACATTTTTGGGCATTATTCATTTATTTAGTCATTTTTTTTTTTAACATTAAAAAAATTCAGTTGCCATTCTAAATACTTTGAGCAAAGTGAACAAATCACAGTTGGTTTGCTTTGCCACTGTAAAGTATGCTTTTCGTTGCACACTGCATTAACATGGTAATCCCATTACATACACACACACGTGCACACAAAATCAATTTTCTATAAGGAAGGGGCTGCCAAATGTGTTGTATTTATCGAGAACACTGAAGATCTTTCTTTGTTTTGTTTTTAATAAAACTCACTCTAGAGTAGTTTATGGCACAGTATTTTTCTTCTTTGTGATATTTCTATAGTTCAAGTTCAAGTCTATTATTTCCTAAGTGTTTCACAACAATTTTTTTCCTCAATGTATAGTGCCATATAAATTTGTAAACAAAAACTGTAAACTTGTGCAGCAGTTTGCAAAAACGCTTCTTACTAATTTTCACTCCAATACAAGAATAACAACATTCAAGCAAAAACACTCTTACAAAAAATCAGGAACAATGTAAAACAAACATTGCAACACAACCAGAGGTACCTACTTGAATAACTGAATTAAGTTATAGTTCAGAACTGAAGTAGAAGCCACATCTGACAACTAAAGCACTAAATAGGAAGGCAAACAAGCAACACTTAAATGTGACCCACTTATGCACATTGTTCTACATTACCCATGATGCTGGACATGTGAGTTTATAAGTTTTTCAAATAATAGCCAAAAGAATATCTCCAGCTACATAATATCTTAAACAGTTACAATATTTCATAATTCAAAGCAATGCATTGCCAGTGGAATAAAGCAGGCTGAAACAGACTTTCAATTCCTCCAAAAATCTCTCTCAAGTCTTCATTGTCCCACATGCACAACTGTCACTTCCTCGTCCCACCGTATTAGTAAAAAGACACAATGTTGGACATCAAATGCTTGTCTCTAGAAGTCAAATCCAGTCCCCATCTTTCTGCCCATCTTGTCCCTTCTCAACAAACACTGGTGGGACATAGAATCAGCAAATAGTCCTTCTTGTTCCTCCACGAGCAACAGATGTTTCAATCCAGCACTTGACTCCAGCTTCCATTTTTTTTCTCATTTCATCCCTTCTCAACAAGCACCACTGGCTGGAGCACAAAAGCAGTTAACAGTCCTTCCTGTTCTTCCAGCTGATTGCAAACATAAAGTACAAACCAAAATAGGAAGGTCAGTGCATATTTAATTCCAATAAAATACTATGTATATAAGTATAAAATTATTTAGAAACACATTCTCCAGAAACTATTAGTGTATGTTTCCTACTATTGTTATGAATACACAGTGGAAACTGAACCATGAAGTAAGTTTGATACTGTACAGCACACCACGACTACAGTCCAAAACTGGAAAAATACAGACCTGTAATTCACCTCCAAGCATTGTTAAGCTCTAGTCTCGTGATAAGACACTATCAGCGACTGAAGCTAAAATGGCTTTAAAATCTGTTAGATACTTTGGTCTACCATATCACAGCTTTTGTAGCTATTAGTTCCTCAGTGCACATGTTGCTTCTGCTCATTGTATGTATGGCAGCTCTAAGTGCTTTGCAGCTTTTAAAGCCGTAACACACTTTGCGCTGTAGCACTTTTTATTCCGTATCTGTTAGTACATGGAGCAAGTAAAGATCCATTCACTACAAAGAATTATGTCTGTGTCCTTCAGATCTTAACTCCTATTTTGTGCATTCCTTATGTAGAAAGTGTGTATCTAGTCAGGCCAAATGTACCAAATGAAGGAAGTTAGCATCTAATTGGGCCAGATGTACCTTATATAGGAAGCAGTTATCTAATCAGTCCAGATGTTCCTTATGTAGGAAGTGGGCATCTTGTCAGATCAGGCATTCTTTTTGCATGAAGTGGGCATCTGGTCAGATCAGGCATTCCTTATGCAGGAACTGGGTATGTATTTGAGCCAAGTGTTCCATATCTGGCATCAAAATGTGTCTCTTGTAGTCAGAGATACTCTGGAACATACAGGGGAAAGGAATGAACTGGCAAAAGACTGGTAAAGACATGTGTAGACTGGAAGACAGAATTAAAATGGAATTAATAGCATCATAGCAGGGGAGCACAGAGAATAATCATTACCTACATCTTCTTTTTTTCTGTTTTTTTTTTCTTTTTTGTTTTGTTCCCTAGCCTCACCATGGCCATCATGGGGGGTTGGGAAGGTCGCCTAATGGTTAAGGTGTTTGCCTTACAAACACAAGGTGCAGGGTTTGAGTCTCACAAGGGATAATTGGCTAGGCTTAAAATGGCTCACAAGGGCAGTTAGCTTAGTACTAATCTATGAACCTATGAACCTATCATATCTCCCCCAGCTGGAATTAACCTACATTCATTCTTCCAGGGAGAAGAAGTCTGTGGACTCATTCATTCCACTTGAGGATTACATTTGAATTGTGCTTGCATTCATGGTGGTATTCAAGCCTTTTCTTTGTGTGTCCATGATCCCTTCTTGTGGCATGGTTTCCTCATAAGTGCTTTAATAGTCTGGTGTGCTCCCATTTCTGCTGTCTCTGATTGTTTGGTCAGTAATGTGTACCTCTGTAGCAAGCAGTATCATTATGCTCCTCCTCGTGGACCACCCTTGGTGCCTCTTCCAAAAGTAGGTGGTCTGATACCTATCACTCTACTCCCTCCACCCCCCAGGTCTTCCAGCACCCATTTCAGTAATGGCAAATCCACGGCTTTATCTCTGTAAGCTTCAGAGCTGGCCACTATGTACTGACTTTCCAGTATTTCCCATGGAAAATCGGGTTCCATTCAGATGCTCGAAAGTCCTTTTACGCGAATACGAAAAGAGTGACACGTATTGCACGAACCAAAAAAATGCCAAATGTCCAAAATCGCAAAATTTGAAATGTCGAAGTGTCAAGGTTGGCCCGTCTGCGGTATAGCTTCGTAAGGTAAGTGTGCGATAGTTACGAACCTTAGGGTTAGGGTGCGGGTTAAGGTAAGTGCATAGATAGGTAATGTATGTAAAGTTTAGTGTAGGGTTAGAATTAGGGTTTTGGTGCTTTACTTTAGGGTTAGAAGTAGGGTTTTGGTTAGTGTATGTGTGTGGTTTATTTATTTTGTTTGGGTAGGCAGTATGTAGTGGGAGTTGGAGTTGGCCAACTATGGGGATTCGACTTTTTGAATTTCACGGTTTAGTGCTTTCGGCATATTTCTGGTTCACGCAATACATGTCGGTGTTTTCGTATTTGCTTAACAGGATTTTCGCTAATATAATATAGACCCAAAAAATCACGCTCACATCCCAGTTTCTTTGATTTTTTAATGATTCTTCATACTTTAATGAGGTTTGGGTGAGACAGCAATCCAAAGGTGGACTAAAGCACAGTTTGAGATACTGTGAAATGATGCATGCAGTTTATACCATCATGATGTGTTCTTCTTATCTAGGTTAGCGAGGACAATTAGAGGAAGGCAGGATTCCAATTTACATACCAGAATATTTTTTGTTATGGCATATCTTGAGATGGAAATGGTTGGTAATTCTTTAAGACTGCTTTAGTTGTAGAACATGCTAGCGAACAGTTGAATGTCAGTCTAATCACAGGTTGTGTACCAGCTGGTTGCAGGCATTTAGGGTGGATAAAGGAGGACACCAGGAGTGTCCGAGGCATTTAGGGTGGATAAAGGAGGGCAGTTAGGTAATCTACAAGGGGAATCTAATTAAGTCATTTTAATGTTGGCGAAGTTAATGATGATGTAATGCTGTGAGAACCACTACCAAGCAGTATTATATTTGTGCAGAAGGGACAACTGAAGGGTGGATGAACTGTTAGAGGAGCTAAATAGGAGGAGGAGAAGGACGTCCTTTGCACCCAGGGTCTTGTCAATGTTGTAAATGTCCAGGGAGAGGAAAATAATAGACCAAGCTTACAACCCTGGAGTATCCCTAATGAGAAGAGAGCCATGGAGACGAGCGAATTGTTTACTTTTATTTGAAAGAGCCTGTCACGTAAGTTGGTAATAAGCCAGTGTAAACCCTTGTTTTCATAGCTGAAGTTAGAACGTTGTTTGATGAACAGATAATGATCAACAACTCTTCAGGCCTTTGTCATGCCTGCATAAATCACACATGCACACACACACACACACACACACACACACACACACACACACACACACACACACACACACACACACACACACACACACGCACGCACACACACACACACACGCATGCACACACGCACGCACGCGCACACACACACGCACACACGCACGTGCACGCACACGCATGCACACACATGCACGCACACACACACACACACACACACACACACACACACACACACACACACACACACACACACACACCTACCTGTCTATATATGTAGGTTTAATATGGTTTGTGCGAACGACATTCTGTCGGCAGCACTGCTGTTGAAAATCAGAATGTCATGCACAAAACATAAATAGATGGGACAGTCAAACACACTTATGTGAATGCTGTAGTTCATTCGCATAAGTGTATTCGACTATCTGCACAGAATTCGCAGTACAGTGAGGATTGGAAATTCATCCATATCCCCACTGTAGTGTGATCTCGGAGTTAGAATATATTAATAGGGGGTGTGGGGGTGCAGATGGGCTTGCCCCCCTGCAAAAACGCGATTTGTCATATAGGAGTCTGATTTACATCAGCTCCTATATGGCTATCACGTGATGGTTTCAGCCACAATATTGACTCAAATGTGTCGATCATTTGGGTCGACATTGTGGCAGGTTGGAATGTGTGTTTTCGGGTTTACTATTCATTGTAGTAAACTATATATATATATATATATATATATATATATATATATATATATATAAAATATATATATATTTGTGTATGTGTGTGCATGTGCTGATGTGTGTACATATATCACCATTGACTGACAACACAAATGAGCAAGCACAAATAAAGTAAGCAACTCCACACATGCAATATACAAAATGAAAAAAAAAAATCACAAAAAATTCACAACTTCTCTTCCATTATGAGTAAACTCCAACTGTAAAACCCAAATCAAGCATCATCTGAACAGTGATACTATTAGGGAAACGTTTTTTAGTAACATAATGTTTAGGGTTAGGGCTAGGGCAGGTGTGTGATTAGGGTTACAGTTAACATAGATGAGTAAGGGTAGGTAAGGGGACTTACACCCTTATTCATGTGTGTTAACCCTAACCCATACCATACTTCTGGCCCTAGCTCTACATATTACATTACTTAAAACCCTTTCTCTCCCAGCCCCACTACACAAAACAAAAGATTACAGAGCACATGCAGCACAGAAAACACACAACACTAAATCTATCCCCTTATCTAACCCTCACTATATTCCCAGCTTACACAACACTCACACATACACACTTATCTGCTGTAACGTTTCTTGTACATTTTCACAACCACCACCTTTTCAGTCAAACATTCATTTTCTTGCACACTACTTCATACCTACACTGTATACAACTAGAATTCAACTAAATGTGATTCACACAATTGTGCAGTCCTACATGTGCACCATCATTCCTTTTTACACCCTCACAAACTTGTCAACCATATGAACAACAACCATACATACATACATACGTATACATACCCATATGTAGGGAAATTTAGTGATTAGTTAGCTTGTTTGAGAAGATGCGAGGAGGCTGGGATATGCAAATAAACCCCATCCATCTGAGCCTCTTTGAAATGGGATATTGTAATGGCCTTTCCAAAGGTGGCTCACCTGCATCCGCACTTCATCAACTCATCCCCCTCAAGACAGGTGAGCTGACCTTAATGTTTCACTCACATACCTTCCTGGAAGTCTCCTCCAGCACTGCAGCTACTAATCAAATGCAGGTTACCTGGGTGTAACCATGGCTACAGTTCTCTATGTCACAGAGCCGCTGTTAGTAATAATGCAAGCTGATATACTATACTATATTATTTTTCCTTATAAAGGTATATAGTCTTAATTAAATCATGCAGGACAGCTGGACTGTATGCAAATTAAAATTGCGTAAACTAGCAGCAGATAATTAGAAATAAATGTAAGTTGAACATAAATGCCAGAGTGCATATACACAGCTAAGGGATAACAGTGAGGCTATAGCTGCAGCTGAGTGCATCCATCCCCCTTGCCAAATATGATGAACTGTACTTTACAATCACATCCTTCCTAGGCCATTACATACTTGTAATCCATATCTCATGGTAGATCATTCATTCTCTGATAACCCCCTTAATCCAACTCCGTGTTATAGGGAGACAGAACCTACCTTGGCAGTAATGAGCACATGTCACAGAAACTAACCATGGCAACCCATTGCAAGATGCACACATGTACATACACAAACACTCATAATACACACACACACACACACACACACACACACACACACACACACACACACACACACACACACACACACACACACACACACACACACACACACACACACACACACACACACACACACACACACCTGTGGGCAATTAGATTGTCTGAAATCCTTCACTCATT
Source organism: Protopterus annectens (assembly GCF_019279795.1). NCBI lineage: Eukaryota > Metazoa > Chordata > Ceratodontiformes > Protopteridae > Protopterus > Protopterus annectens. The sequence goes on along the minus strand of NC_056733.1, from coordinate 793,266,002 downwards.
ATGAAGTAAAATTGTATGTACAAACATAATAAAGACTTACTTTTTGAGTAACTGCAGTTGTTAAAAATGAAATACTCTGCAGTGTTTAGAACAGAGCAAAAATATTTATTATCATTTAGTAAGGATTTCTCTGATTATCATGAAGGCTGTGTGTGCTAGGTGTCTCTTAACTATGCATGTAACTTGCATTCCCAATGAAAACAAAATAGATGCAGCAGAGAAGTGTTTCTTAAGGAAAAGGCTTGACAAATTAGTAATTATATTTAGAATGGCAGTCTGGTATAATGACTGTGTGTCTGTACATGTGTGTCTTCAGCAGATGTACATTTAAAATGAATTCATCAGTCATGCAACCATCTATTAGTTTAACTTGCCTCCAAAGTAATAGTTTTTGAGGCATTATAATACGACTTAACTTCATTTTAAATACAGTCACTTCCTGTTTTGTGTTCATTCTTTAAGTAATTTGGAGTGTAGGTTATTATGAAAAATAGTTTTGAATACTTCAGTTTCACATTGATTCTATATGTACATTAGTACTCTATTTTGATGTTCAACAGAATGTATAGCATTTAAACTTCCAACGTTATGCATTTTTTCTTATTTCATATTGAATAAAATCTGTTTTAGAAACCATGCAGCTTGTAGTAGTGAACAAATATGGTAGAACTGTAATATTACAGCATTGATAATATATTTATACTATTAAAGCAGTAATGAGTCTAAATGCTATAGCTAGGTACCCAGATGTATTCTGCTGAAATATCTAACATCTGAATTTTTCTAATAAATAAATCTTTAAATACAATTTGATAGCTTGATTGCAAAAAATCAGTGTGAGAAATGACTGCAATATAGGCGGCATTATACAATAAAAGATTATTACTATTCAAAAACAGTTATGCTGATTGGACAGCCCAGGAAGCGTGCCCACTGTAAATTAAGCATATACCAAATGAAAAAAGTCCAGCCGCAAAAGCATTGTTCATAGGTTCATAGGTTCATAGGTTTATACTAGGCTATCTGCCCTAAGGCATTTATAAGCCTAGCCCAAATTTTTGTGGCTTACGCCACCCCTTATAAAAAAAAATCCCCATTAGTTTGTTGTGCCTCTGTCCAGCAGTGCAGTGACAGAGAGATGATTCCCCAAAAAACCCACGATCTCCCATCCACAGGTCTAGATTTTTGAACACAGAGTCAGCGGTGCTCTGCTGCACATGGACGACCGATTTTTTATTCCACATAGGGAGTCTCTGGGTGAATCTATCCTCCAGCCCTATCCCTATTTATTATTTATATCGGTTTAAGAGTATAAAAGCTTGCTCTAGTGGGTTTTGGTGGATTTTTATTTTTTGAGGTTCCATGTCCATTAATTGGCGTTGTTGGACATTGTATGTCATGCACACCTCACCTCTGGACTGACAGCGGTATCATGATTAGAATCTGGCAGCATATCTTCAGCATGGCATGACAGATTTTGGAGTCCCTTTTTCTTTTTTGGTGAGGAACTTTTGGGGGTCTGTTTGCTCTGCAGATGTCGGGTGACATACATCCTGGGGGGGCATTTACTCAGATCATTGGTCTGATAAGTGAAGAGAGTAAGGAACAATGACCTCACTAGATCTGGATGTGAATCCCTTCATCAGCATCAGGTGGCAATGTAGAAGTTTTAACACCACCACTTTATGTGAGTGAAGTGTCAAAGGAAAGTGTCAACCCCCTGTGGTCCCCCAGGTCCCTGATAACCTGTCTGTAGTGGATGGATTGCCACCTATATGGTGGGTTTTTAGGTTACCTTTTTTTTTCATTTTTTTGATTTTATATTTTTTTGGCGTTTAACTTCAGGCCATGGGCACTCGCTCCAGCCATCTGTTTCCTTCTTCCCCCTTCTGAAGGATTCCCTGTCCACTTTTCCACTTTCCACTTCCAAATGCCTGCTTTGCATCCGCAAGTACATGTTGGCCTGTACTTGAGAAGTAGATGCCAAACAATAAGGATAGGCCTAGGACCGGGTGGACAGGACACCCCTTGTGACCCCACACAGCCACCACTGCTTGGAGTCTGACACATGCCAGCAACCTAAACTGTGGGTTCTGTCCTGTAGCCAATGCAACCCATCTTGTGACATAGTTTTTTACATTTACATTTAAGTTTTTGTTTTCACCCGACAGAGGTGGGTATTGTGTCAAAAGCCTTTGCAAGGTCAAGGTAGGACTGCCTGGACTGCCTTGGACCCTCATCAATGGCCTTGGTGACTGTTTAGAAGCCAAAAAGGCATCAAAAAGCATGATCTTCCCCTGGCAAAACCAAACTGTCCAATGTCTGCATGTCTGCCAAGTCCCCTATATATGAGCTATGAGCTCCTGAGCAGGCTGAGATTAAACAGCTGCCTTATGTCGGTTTAATTTCCTCATTTAGCTCAGCGCACAGCAGGGACACACACCATCCGCATTGATGCTGATGCTGTGTTTTTAGTTTTTAGAGAGCATGAGCATCTCTCATGAGATTTGAGGCGGATAGGCTGCTGGAGCTGGGATAGCTATCTCCTTTAGGGGGGGAGGTTTGCACTGAACCAATCTGCCACCTGCATGTTTGTTGGTGGAGTAAGTGGAGTTGTTTTTTAATCCCTTTGACTAATTCTTTTGGACTAATTTTCCCAGGTTCCTAAGTTAGATGAAAAAAAGAAAAAGGCTTGTTGATTGTCCTTGATTCCATGTTTCTTTCAAATCTTTTTGATTCCCTTGAAATTTATTATGAGTGCTTTTTATTTTTACTAATAATGATGACTTTCGTGATTTTTGGATTTTTTCTGTATGTAATAAGTCCTCTCTATCTTGTATGTTTGTTTGTCTGTGGCTGGGGTCCACCAATGGTGTTTGGGATTGTTGTGGAAATGTGTGCCCTTTTGGTTGGGATTGCCTGATCCATTTTCATCTGCCTGGTTCATAGGTAGCATGCCTGTGCAAGGGCTTCCTGGTGCAGGGCTTCAGTGGTTGGGGCTGTGGGCCTTGGGCACAGGTCTTAGAGCATTTTTTTTTTAGGGTGGTAGGTTTAGAATTTGGAGCTGCCTAAAAAAAACTATGGGTGGCAAGAGCCTTAGAGCCAATATCCAATCCCAGGGGTGACAGGTGTGCCAGTCAAGCCCTCCCTGCCCGCATGCGTGGCTTGTCAATCAAAGCACAGCAGACATGAACACTGGATCCCCGATCAATGACACAGACATTAAGCCAATTGTTAAAGCTGATCATCTTGTCTCTATATTGTCTCATTCTTGTGGCATCAAGGATCAGGAAGGAGGTTTCAGATGCAGCATGGACAATGACTGTGTCATATTTGTACTTGCCGTGTGAGTGACCCGAAAGTGTTGTTATGTGTTCTCTGGATTCTAGCGATAGGCACTGTGACCCTCTCCCCTCCCTGCCTAGGAGAGTGTGGAGATGGTGTCTGACTATGGAATCACCCTATGCAATGTGTGATGGTGCATTGTGGTGGGCCTGGCCGGCCTATTGACTGTTTTTTTGTGGTTTTTTGTGTGCTTGTGGGGTGTGTGTGTCTTGTGTTGTGTGGTGGGTGTCTGGTTGGTTGGCCTGCTCTGCTAGGTAGGACTTTTCTCAGAAATTTTGTATGTCTTTGTGTTGTATGTCTTTGTTGTGTGGAGTGTATGGTATGTGAGGTGGGTGGTGGGTTTGTGTAGTGGTGGTGGTTGCCTGGTGTGTAGCTGCTCTCCTCCTGTCTGGTCCAGTTGAGAGAGCTCAGCCTCAGTTTGGCTAAATAGCTGCCTCTCGAGGAGATTGACAACTGACCTTTGGACATGCTAGAATAATATTGGGAAATCCTTATTGAAAAAAAGGGCCAGTGGGGGAGTGAGGGTGTAGTTTTTTTTTTAATTTTTGCTTGACTAATATAATTTAGTGAGTGTGTGCCACCAGGTGTAACAAATGTGTTAAAAGTACAAGTAACTAAATGCAAAAACGACAAACAGTAACTTTTTTCAAAAAGTGAAAAAAATAAGTACAGCAAGCAATGCAGATATCACTAGTGATCAGAAGAAGCTGGAGAAGGTATTTATTAGGAAAGGGGAGCTAGGGAAAATAACAACAAACAAACAACAAACAAAAAGCTAGACAAAGCTAGATTCAGTAGGTATCTAGTCTATGCTACTAGCAAAACAAATTGAACCAATTTCAATTTCATACAGTTCAAAGTAAAAGGCACTATACCAGAAAAACCAAGAAAATCCCAGCTGAGTGCAGACCACGAACCTTCTTAATGTAAAAGCTGGGCTTTGTATTGGGATATGTTGTTTAATTCCATCCATCGATATTTTACCAGGAGTAGGGACAAAATACAAGAAAAATCAAAGACAATCAACGAAACTCTACACAGTATAGAGATATGATTGCAGTCAGTACAAGAATAATACCTAGCAATTGTCTATAGAGATTTGCATAATGTCCTTTATTTTCCTTTTATTTCTGTCCTACCTCTTGTATTTTTCTTGTAAAATTAAATGTTTCAAAAAAAAAAAAACACAGAGAAGGAGGGACAACAACAAAGAAAGACCCCTTCCTCCATTTTGCTTCAGCTCTACAATGATATACTACACAAATGTGCCAATATAGGTGCCATATACAAGTGCAATACATCAATTTTGAATGAGGAAGGCAGAACATTACAGTCACATTATTCAATTTCTTTCTTAAATACTCTGGTTATATAATAGCAATAATACACTTCTGTGTATTAGTGTATCAGGATTTATCTATGTCTGGATTTGTTTAATTCCTCAGGCCTTGTCCTCATGATCAAACCACACTAACCACAGGTAAATTCTAATATACCCACACAGTCATGGATTATTGTAAATTGAACAGTGGGATAAAGTTACTATTCCAAAATGCACACTCTGGACAAACTAATCATTGTGCTCATTGAAAATCGAGTTATACCGATAGAAAGAAGCTCTATGACGTCACTTTCTCCATGCTGCTAGCTGAGAATTCAAAATGTAAAACGTAAGCTTTTTTTGACAGCAATCTGCTCCATGAATCGACCATTCCTAACAGGAACAAGTCCGATCAGCAGCAGCTCCTTCTGATTACTTCCACAAAATGAAGAACAAAATTTTCAGTGCAGGTTGCCCAATTTTCATCTCCGGAAAGTGGAGAAAATAAACTATAACTATTAAAACAAATAGCTATAGCTACCCAGTTCCACAAGCATGAAATTATAATGTCTCACATTATTGACTTACTGTAATCCTTGGTGATTTAACAGGAAATCAAAACATTTTAAAAGGGATAAGGCAAAAATGCAGGGCAAAATCACGCAGAGATCAGCACCTAAATCATAATCTTGAAGAAACAGCACTTACAGACCTAGAGCATGCAGCCTGCATTTCTTGTATGCCCTAGACTACAAGAAGCTGGGAGAATAACACTCAACTGCGTTTATATGACAACATTGTTTGGAAAAAGTTAAAGCTTTTTTTTTCTTAAATAATGTCACTGTGTGATAGCAGTAATCCACTGCTAAGTGTGGGTAACACAGATTTACCCACATTTAGCTTTGTTGCGCCACTGCTAAAATTGTTTAAAATGTTGGCATTCTCTGGAAAGCAGAATGACCATCTAAAGAAAAGTTTGTGATGATCAGTGGGCTGTTTTTTTGGATTTTCATATGTAATTCCATGTAAATGTTTATTTTCCCTTCCTTTATTTACATCTGTCTAAAGTTGAAGAATGGTTCTTTAGAATGTAATCTGAAATGGTAGTTTGGGAGAAAATAGACAATATCCCACATTCTTTACAACTGTTTCTAATCATATATAAAACTAATCATACTGGTAGTTACCTAAGGATCAAATTTGTTTCTTGCAAGAGAGAGAGAACTAATTCAGGAAAGTTTGTTCTCACAATCTGTCAGAGATCCCTCTTCCCTTACAGCCTTTAAAGTCTCATCAGCGGCCATTTTCTCTCACAACTAACTCTAACTTGCAATGGTAGAAGACTCAGCAGTCAACTTCTACACATATTTAACAAGGGTTGGGGTTGGTATAATGATTAAGGTGTTTACCTTGAAGAGAGAAGGTACAGGGTTTGAGTCTCACCTTTGAGAGGGAAATTGGCTACGCTTAAAATAACCAAAACAGCAAGCCAAACTGGGCTACAGTGCTTATATAACCACAACATTCAGAAACCTCTAAGCACTTGGAAAAAGCCCACAAAGACCTCTAGATGCAGTAAAAATGTTTAATAGTCACTCCACTTCATAGAAAATTAAAACTTTTAAAAAATACCCCTTCGGGTCACAGTACATACACATGCATCTAGAGGTCTTCATGGGCTTTTTCCAAGTGCTTAGAGGTTTTTGAATAAGCTTAAAAAAACCCACAAGGGCAGTTCGCCTAGTACTTACAGATAAACAAAACGATTCACTTTTATGCCAGTAAAGTATGTAAAAACAAGCTTTTTGATTCTTTTTTTAAAATGATGCCTATAACTTTGACAAAATCTAACAATTAGAGGTCATATATATTCAAAAAGGTAATTGTGGACTCACACCACCCTAACTGTTGCACTGAGTTAGTGCAAATGGTACCCAAAATGTAGTTTCCAAAATTTTCTGTGATATGACATTTACAAACCAAGTTGTGAACTACAGTTAGATATCAGGCCATCTAAAATAGCTACCCTGAAACTTTCATACAAAAATTACAGGCACTTAAAAAGTCACAACAGCGACATGCTCAGTTAGTTAAAATGGGCACTGCAGTTTTTTTCAACATGAAATTTTCAACAAATGACCATAACTCCCCAAAATATAATATTCTGAACTCAGTTTTTCCATGTACATTATATGGACAGCTGTCATGTGAACTATAACACTAAATTTACACAACTCTGTTCAAAAATGTTATTTTCAATAACAACTGTAAGACAACATTTATAATTGGAAATGTGCAACAGCGTCTAACAGTTTGAAAGGAGTGCCCATAAAATGATTACCCTGGAAATTTCATACCAATATTCCAGCATGTAAAAGTTATACAGTTATACAACATTCAGTTGGTTAAAATGGAAACTGATAAGACACGAAACAATGAATAACTCTAGCAGTATTTTCATCAAGTTTCTGTAATGATTTCAAAACTTAACATTCTCACTTCAAAATTTTAACATACCATCTGTAAACCACAACCACCTGAAATGTAACACTGAACTTGTACAACTCAGATCCAAAATATTATTTATGAAAACGACTTTGAGGTAACATTTACAGATGGGACCACACGAGAGCACACGGTCTAACAAAGGACCCCTAAAATGACTACCCTAAAAATTTAACAGATTTCCACAAAGTTAAAAAGCTGTAATCCTGTACAATACCCAACAGATAATATATGTGGAGAAACTATTTTACATTGAAATGCACTCCAAAACATAATCATTATATATAAATCACTGCATATAAAATTAAAACTGCTAAGACGAAGGGTTATAAGTAGTGTGTGTTTGTGCATGTTACAGACATTATTGCACACCCAGGGATTGTGAGCACTTAGCCTTCAGACTAATGCTTCATTGCACCTTTAGGCATGTGTTATACCAGGTAGACTTTTGCTTGTGCTTTACGGCCTACGAAAAAACTGCCACGTCTAAAATTTTCATTTATGTATCTAAATGAGTGTATGTCACTACATCATACACTCATAAATGTGAAGTTTAGAAGATTAAATAAAACTCTTTGAACTTCACATGCATCTTTCATGTGAGGGAAAGGTTGTCCCCCCACACTTACTGCTAATTATATATAAATTATATATACGAACTCCGAGATCATTCTACAGTGGAGAAAGGCCAAATTTCATGATAGTCACTATTCATCATCTTGCACAGAAAACAAGCTGGCACATTCAATCAACTATTTTTCGATAAGCTGTCCCTGCTTTTTTCTGTGTGATGGTCACACTATTTGATCATCTCAGTGGCAAATGTGAAGAGACCATCTGTATGCCCAAGTTCAGTTGAAACTTATTTAGGTCAGTTATCATCAGGGCACAGGTTAGCCAGGAAGTTGCAATGATGCAGACAGCTTGGGTTGAAAAGGAACAGATCAATTATTGTACCTTTAAACTAACACTGAAAGAAGATAGGTGTTGCAGAAGCAGATAAAGAGGATTTAGGTATTTGGACAGTGGAAAAAAGGAAAAACTGACAGAATATAAGGGAACAAATGAGGGTAACTGATTGCGGCTAAGTAGTATTTCTGTGTAAAGTAAGGAGTCTGAGAAGGAAACGAAGAGCTGTGTCCTCTGATGAAGGAACAAGGACAGCTGAAGGAGGAGTCAGGCATGGAGGTGACAGTTGTGAAGTAGGAATCTGTGTAGTGGGAAGCATTAGATGGGTAAGGTAAGAGAGGAAGAGGAATAACACCCCATTAAGGTGGTCAAGAAAGTAGGCAGGATCACAGTTAAGGTAAATTAAAGGGAGGAGTGTTGGTAGGTTATTAAAGTGTAGCAACCCCCAACACATTAAGGGCAGTGGATGAGTGATTAGAACAGAAAATAAGAGTGGAATAGGAGGAAGAAGGTTTTGAATTTAATAAGAACCAAATGGGAGATTCTCAACTTCGATGTTGAATCACTTGGAACTTATGGAGGTCAGGGACAATCAGGCATCTTGGAAAACTGTGCAAAACATGGTTCTAACAAAAAAAAAAGACCATTAGTATCCATGTGAAGGTACTGTTAGCCATCATTGATTATGCCACCATGTAATTTAGACGTAGGGAATGGCTGTTCTAAAACTAGGACAGTGACCACCTCTAAGACCAGGCATCATGCATCTGTCAATGCCCTTATTACAGCACCCAAAATTGTATCATGAAATGTCTGCAAGCGATCGGCTGAATATAGTGAATGCTGATGGCCTAAATTCTGCACCCTTGCAATTACTCCATTTTTGTTTCCAGAAGCTTGATGGTACCTCACATTTACAGAGTGTCAGGAGATAGAACCCCTGTCCTAGACGTTTGTAACATCTGTCGAAACTCATTTCTTATCGTTATTTCTGTTTGTGTTTTATAGTGCCGGATAATTGTTTGACAGCTTATGTAAATATAGCCCTCTGTTTTATTAGGCCTGCATGTGAAATGATACAGGACTGAAGGACAGATTGACCAGTGCTGTCCAAAGGTGCTGTAAAAGGCTTGACAGTTTGTGGAAATTGTAGATTTACTAGAAGATGAAGATGTTGTGTGCGGTAATACATTACGATGTGATTCAAAAGGTCTTATTGAACTTTGTACTACATGGATGTAGAAAAAAATGTATAATAAAACAAAGGATCTGATGAAGTCGGACATTTTTCATATTTTCTTTTTCCATTGTTTGTATGAGATTTTTAAAATTAAAGTCTGTAGCTGTCCAAGATTGTCGTGGGCTACGTTGTTTTTTGAATAGATAAATTTCTAAGTAATAAGGCTAAATTTCCCATTTGATCAAATAACATCTCAGGCCATCACAGAACACAGTCTGTAAGCTGAATAGGGCCTCCCTAGTTGACAAATAGTAAGTAAATAAGTTGGTGAGTAAAAATGAGATTGGCATCGGCTTATTACTACCCCGTCGGGAGCACACATGCACGCACATGGTAACACACACACGCGCACACGCGCACACACACACACACACACACACACACACACACACACACACACACACACACACACACACACACACAGTCATTGTGCCGCATGGAAGTTTCAGTTTTGCACTGTGCTGTTGCTTATTATGTAGTTCCAGCCATTGTTGACAGATGTGTCTGACATCTTGTGTGAAACTGTTCATTTTCGCAGTACCTTTGTTGTCCCCTCGTGATTATTGTCATGTAACGTACAGGTTAATCTTCAGCAGCGCAACTCAGCAAATGTATTTTATCTGCTTTCACTTTGGAGTTAATAGTATATAAAAAAATAGTAATGCATTGTTAAAGCCCCCACATTATTGTTTATTTTATATAATTAGATCATATTCTGTGCATCAGCAAAATGCATTCACTCAGTGTTAAAGGTGAAATATTCTGTGAAGTGCTATTGACTCCTTACAGAGTCAACAATCAATTAATTGTCTAGCTATCCCATTTCATAGTTTTCCCTTTTAAGGAAGTTGTGTAGTGTGTGAATTATTTGAACCTGTCACTGTGATGTCTGCTGTTTAGAACTTACTGATATACTGGGCTTAGCCAAAATCAAGAAAATCTTTTAGTGATCCCACTGAGACAGTTCGGTGAATAAAGAAATAAAAGTAAATATCACTTTATAAGACTACAGGATGCCAGCAATAGTAATTATTGTATTCATTAAACAGCAGCATATTACTCTATCAAATTTAAAAAGGCATTAAATTATATATATATATACATATATATATATATATATATATATATATATGTATATGTATATATATATATATATATATATATATATATATATATATATATATATATATATATATATATATGTATATGTATATATATATATATACTTATACATATACACACACACACACACACACACACACACACTCTATAAAGAGTCTACTTTCTGGGGAAGAAGGGCAACATTATCGTTAAGAAACTTTGCAGTTGTATTACAAAAATATCAAATCTATGTACTAGTTACTGTGACAGCACTGGTTATAGTCAATGATCCTGTTCACGCATTCTTGGCCCCAGAAACAAATTGGATG